>NC_043713.1:33758583-33785666 GCF_006229205.1 Suricata suricatta | reverse complement strand
GTCATTACTACCCAAAGCAATCTACACATTCAATGCCATCCCCATCAAAATTGCACCAATATTCTTCTCCAAACTAGAACAAACTATCCTCAAATTCATATGGAACCACAAAAGACCCCGTTTAGCCAAAGTTATATTGAAGAAGAAAACCAAAACGGGAGGCATCACAATCCCAGACTTTAGCCTCTATTAGTAAATCTTTTAAAATATATGGTCTGAAGGAATTATATAGCTACAGAATAGAGACAGGACTAAAAAGGTGAAAGGCAAGTTGAAAAACCAAGAGCACAGAATAAAAATAGAGAAGTGAGAAAATGTAGCAGATCAGTTTTGGGATTTACTTGAGATAATCTTTCAGGTATGATTAAAGACACCAATTTGAGAAGATCTATGATATAAATGAAGATAAATAAGAAATCTACATCCATTCAAACTATACTGAGACTACAGAATACAAAAGACATGAATAAAATCTTGAACAGCTTTTTTTCCCAAAAAACAACCATTAAAAATTCAACTGATTTCTTTATAGTGACAAACTAAATCAGAGAATAATTTACTAGTAACTTCAGACACTGATAAACGAAAAGTGCTTGTTTTAATTTTTAGAGCAACCACTAAAAAAGTAGAAGGTGAGATTTCCAAAGCTGTAGAGAGTAAATTGGACTGGGAAGAAATAGCAGTTAATATAGACGAGAGTAAGAAGATATAAAGAAATAAAACATAAGAAGACAAATTGTAAACATATTAGGTCAGAATTGCATTAGACTAAAAAGTACATTAAAATTAAAGAAGCAAATGTAAAGGTAAAATACATCAACTTAGATAAAGTAATAGTAAACCAGCAATATAGTTTTGATAAGAAACACATTTAACAGGATGTGGAAAGTGAAGGTATTATATATTATGTAATATATATAATATATAATGTAATAAATACATAAATTATATTTAATATAATATATAATAAAAGATAACGTGTGTCATGTATAAAATACTACAATATTAATATCAAAGAAGCTTTAAATAATAAAAAGACTTTAAATAATAAAAGAATTATTTCATAACTATAAGATTTAATTCACCAGAAAAATGTGACAATGTTAAAAGTATATGTACTTAATACATTGACTGAAAATATATAAAGCAATTTGATAGACATACAAAGAGACAGAGCTATATCTACAAATATGTGGTAGGTTGTGAAACTGCTCTGAATAATTGTTAGAACTTGCGGGCAAAAACTCCTCAATGATAGGGTAGACTTTAACATGTTCTTTGCAAGTTTGACTTAATGAACAAACATGACCCAATGGATCTCTTAACAGAAGAACACAAATTATTTTCAGACTTTAATGAAATTATTACTAAAATTTACTAGACAGTGGGTCATCAAACAATTCTTAACCAATTTCAAAAGGAGAGCGTGTTCAGTGACCATAATTAAAATTAAGCTATAATATCCAAAAACTAATTCTAAAGGTCTCTTTTTAAAAATATTTTTGAAAGTTATTTATTTATTTTGAGAGAGAGAGCTAGAGAGAGAGAGAGAGAGAGAGCGCGCGCACAAGTGGGGGAGGGACAGACAGAGAGAGAGAATCCCAAGCAGGTTCTTCATTTCAGAATGGAGCCCAATGCAGGACTCAGACTCATGATCTGTGAGATCATGACCTGAGCTGAAATCAAAAGTTGGATGTTTACCCAACTGAGCCACCCAGGCACCCCACAAAATAAAATAGAACATCTCTAAATAACCTATAGTTCAGACGAGATGGGCACGTTCAGGGTGGTATGGCCGTAGACAATAACCTATAGTTCAAAGAAGTTATAATGGGACACATACATATGTCAAAACTGAAAGGTAAGAATAACACTAACGTGTACATGCAGCTAAAGTAATGCCTTTGGTGCTGTATCTAAGTAACCATTGTCACTGCCAAGGTCATCTAGATTTACTTCTTCTAGATTTTGCTTCTACATCTATAAAACTTTTAGAAGTTTTCTATCTTCTAAATATATCTTTTATATATTAGATAAATAAATATATCTTTTAGAAGTTTTATAGTTTTATGTATTATATTTAGGTGTAGAATTCATTTTGAATTAATTTTTGTGAAAGGTCTATGCCTAGATCCTTTTTTGTTTATTTATATGGATTCCCACTTGTTCCAGTATCATGTTTTGGGAAAAATTATTCTTGCCTTGATTACTGTAGTTTACAACAAATTCTGACTTTGGGTATACAGTCAGTCCTCCTGTCTTTGTTCTTGTCCTTCAATATTATGGTGGCTTCTCTGGATCTTTTTGCCTTTCCTTATGAACTTTAAAATCAGTTGTCAATATCCACAAAATATCTTACTGGAATTTGGGTTGGGCAAATACACATTTTCAAAGTCATAACATGCTGCTTAAGCACTCAGACTCCAGCCACTCTGGAGCTCAGAAAGTCTTTGTAAAATCCTTTCTCTTCTGTCTTACCTGGACCGATCCGTTCTATCAAGTTGTGGAAACAAAGACGTGTTCCACTGGATGTCTTAAAATTCTACCAGCAAAGCAATGTGAGGACTATGTTCACATAAAAACAGGTGGAGTATTTAGAGCATCATTTGGGAAAAAAAAAAAAAACTGTTCTACACAAGTCAGTATTTCAGATAGCTTAAGATTACTTAAATTTTTTTAAAATATTTATTTATTTTTGGGAGACAGAGACAGAGCTGGGGAGGGGCAGAGAGTGAGGGAGACACAGAATCCGAGGCAGGCTCCAGGCTCTGAGCTGTCAGCACAGAGCCCGATGCGGGGCTCAAACCCACAAAGCGTGGCATCATGACCTGGCTGAAGTCGGATGCTCAACTGACAGAGCCACCCAGGCGTCCATTAAGATCACTTTTAAGAAGTCTGCAGACTTCAAGGAACTCTGGAGTCCTATATCAAAAAGGAAATCTTAGCTTGTCTCCATTCCTCTTTTCACTTCTCCCTCTTTCTAGATTCCTTGTATAGAATTAATAAGACTCTTAATCTAAAGTAGAGAAATAAAAGTGGAATGTATGTTGTTGATGTAAAGGAGAACACCTAACCTTGGGTAAAAGAGAAAGGAGAAAAAGTCCTGCAAGGGAATACAAAGAGTTGAAGAAAAGACAGAATTGTTAGAAAACAAAACAAAACGTAACATTTCACAAGGCGCTGATACGGCTAAACAGTGATCTCCGTGCCTGAGCTGAGATGAGAGACAGGTGGTCCAGAGAGGAGATGGCGAGACTGAGTTGTGAGGTGCCCAAATACGTCAGGGGAGGGTCACCTGGAGAATTGAAAAGGTATGGATTCAGCATTAGCCACTCTAGCAGTTGTGGAATGATATGAGATAAATAATAATAATAATAAAGCAGATCCTAACAGGTCCAGGTTTCAGATTGTTAACTATTAGTGTGCTGGGAGGCTCTGTTACTGGAGTCATTTACAGAGTGGGGAATCCCTACAAGTTGGAAGCCTTCCACACCACCCATGTTGGATTAAAGCCACCAAATTCTTTTTGTTTATGTTTGGAATAAACATTTTTCTTGAAAATAATTCTACAATAGTCTGTACATTATTTAAATGCAACACTTTTAGTGAAGAAGTTGCTAAATAATTTGCTGAATTGCTTTAAATATGTTATGAGAAGCATCAATTAAAGTTTTCTTGGTGACTTGGGGTTATCATTATCAACCTCCTTGTTGAGTGGAGCTATAATGCAGCTGTCTCCTCAGGCTCTCTGGTGAAGGATGAGGAGCTGTTTGCTCTAGGGCTAAATGGTCCCCATCTGAGCACTTTGGGGGTTGTTTTTGTTCTTTCACATCTCTTGCTGGAAGTATTCACTTCTTGGCTTTCATTCTTATTTCCATCAATCTTGCTTAACCTTGTGCAATTGGATGTTTTTGGTTTCTGTAGGTTAGGATTAATCATTACATTTATTAATTATTTGTGAAATATAAATTCACAGAGTCTGAGTTTTTGAGACAGAGCTTTTCAGTTGTGGGTCATAACGCATTAATGAATTGGGAAATCAATTTGGTGGTCAGGATTCACCTTTGTTATTTAAATAAATAGAACAGAATAGAAAATATAATTGAAACTATTTTGTTCATCATATGTGGCAAGTGCAAATGTTTTGTGAAATCCAGAGCTTGTATAATGGTAGAAAATGTAAACTATGAGCTATTATTTGAATGTGATTTGTAGCAAGAAATAATTGAATAAATTTTAAGGCGTTGGACTTTTGGCAGGTATCATTTTTCCCGCAAGCTTATTTCTTATAACTTCTTGATTTCTTTGCAGGTAACTGAGGGATAAGAATAAGTTATCTCCATGTAAAAATCTCTTCCTCCTAACTTTAACTTCATTAGAGCAGGGACCTTAGAGACCTCTAGTACCTGTAATGGAGTCATTTTTCAAGAGCAAACATTACTGAAAAGTGTGAGAATCCATACAAACTGACATCTTAAGGTGATGGTTATAACATAGACCCACCCATCAAGAGTCTCAGAAGTAAAAGCAAATAGCAGAGAGAAAGAATGAGAAAAGATAAGCCCCTCATTCATCCATGCAGCATTTGGGGTAGAAATGTGGGTCTGGATATGTTTTCATTCTGGAGATGGCTTTCTTTGATATCCTAGGACTGGCAAATTAGTCTCAGAAAAAGAATGTAGGCTTCCTGATATAGAGCAGAAGTTGTGCTTTCAAATAAAGGTACACCTGAAGTCTTTGAGATTGCTTTTGTGCCCACTTCAGCTCCCTATGGAGGGAAGTCTGATGGGGATCCATGGCTAGGAGTCTAAACATAAATAATTAGAGAATCTTACTTGATTTCTGTGACATGTAAGAATGAGGGTAGAAGGCAGATAGGAATGGTATAGGTTATAGATAGAAACTACCAACTCAGCTGAAAAGATAGATATTTAAATATCAAATAAAAATATGATGATAGAGGGGCACTGGGTGACTCAGTCAGTTGAACGTCAAGCTTTGGCTCAGGTCATGATCTCGCAGTTCCTGGGTTCAAGCCCTGCGGTCAGGCTCTGTGCTGACAGCTAGCACAGAGCCTGGAGCCTGTCTTCAAATTCTGTGTCTCCCTCTCTCTCTGACCCTCCCCTGCTCACGCTGTCCCTCACTCTCAAAAATAAATTAAAAAACATAAAAAAATATGATGATGATGATGAACATTGTACTGGCTTTACTCCTTTCTGGAAGGTCTGAGAGCTAGTATAGACACTCCTTTTTCTCCTGATATATTTTCCACACCCCTTTATTTTTACTTCTCTACATTTGCTTCCTATTGTTTCTTTCATTAGAAAGAAAGAAAGAAAGAAAGAAAGAAAGAAAGAAAGAAAGAAAGAAAGAAAGAAAGGAGAAAGGAAGTCAGTCCTAGGCCATTAGTTATTGATTGATTAATGTATTAAGAAACTCTTTTCATGCCAGTATTTAGAGAGTCACTGGGATAGGTTCTTTGAAGGACACAAGGCTAGATACAAGCTCAGACATGTATAATGCATGGTAGTGAGGGCATTAGGAATATAGGAGAAGGGGGTTCAGCTTTCCATTTTCCCCCGTGGACCAAATACATGCAGAACACATTCCACAAATATATTTATTCTTCAGAAGACAAAATAGATGAGGAATTTTATTTTTCTAATTTAAGTTTATCTGCAAGATCTCTACCTTTATTCTCTTAAAACCTAGGTAAATCTACTTAGTAGAAAAAATATCCAGCTTGACTGCAAAAGGTCATATTGTGGCCGTATTTTTTTTACAACAACCTTACCATGAGTTTATTTGGAATAAATCTAGGTGTTCAATAAATTGGGAGGCATGGTTCCTTCCATGAATAATACAAAACCTCAAGAAAATTTTTCCAGAAACTCAGCCATCATTAGAATTATTCAAAGAATGAAAACTTCTCCTGAAAGGAATTCCCAATAGCTCATTTGCTATGTAAACAAATCGTGTGTCCTGAAGGTATGGTTGGAGTATATAAAATATTAAAATGTTGATACCTAATAGATTCTAGGAAGAAATTTAAATTTATAGGCAAGCATTTCCTGGAGCAGTGGGAGACCCTTATGGTTCAATGAATCTTACATTAAAAATAAGACAAGGTAGGATAAATTAGCCCAGAGGATACAATAGGCATGAGTTTTATGCCCAGTATCACCACGACTGTGATTATGGATGCGCTTTTGCTCTTTTGGAATTGCAGGGAATGAGGATTGTATCTGCCAATGAATCCATGCACATGCAGCTGCTTTGTGTCACTGAATGTAAGGTAGAAAGAGGTAAGGAAGAAGTTGAATGGAAAATGGAAGTGAGTGATGACAATACATGATTATTTAAGGAGTTATAATTCACTGAATCCTTTCAGCAAAATTACTGTGCTAAATGGTTTCATGTGTCTTTTCTCATGTGATCTTTGAGATAAACTTCTGATGTAGATTTCAGTTTCATTCCTAAAAAGCAACAACTACCAGGTGAGTCCAGGCTTGTTCAGTGTCAATAATCAAAGTGATTCTGTTTGGCAGGCATGGAGGCAGGCAACAGTGGAGACGAGGCATGCCCCATATTAGAATTCCTGGCAGTGAATGGATTCAAGATGGGGTCTTTACACAGAAACTGAAATATAAGGATTCTTTTTCCTACATGAACAAAGTTTCAGGCAGATTGTCAGAGTCCCAACCAAGTGAGGCCTCATTTAGAGAGGGACATTTACACACACATCCAAAATAGTACATAGAAAACTGAGTCATGAGGCTTAGCAGAGGAAAATCTCATCATGATGAGGGTTATGAGCTATATGCAGCTCCCCAGGCACATGAGACTGAGGAAATCACAAGATTAATTTCAGATCTCACCCATGACTATGCTGAACCCTCTAATATACCAATATTATCATACTCTAACTTAAATGCATAACAACAAATTTATAGGAAAGATATTATTTTATAATCATGATCATCACCATCACCATCACCATCACCATCACCATCACCATCACCATCATCATCTTTACCAATAAGGCAATTGTAGTTTAGAGAAGTTAGGTAACTTACCCAGGGTCACTTATAAGAGGACAGAATCATGGCTTGAACCCAGGCTATCTCACTCCAGGGAGAGTTATCTTAAAACACCATCGTATCAAAGTGAAAGTTCCAGGTTCATCCATTCATTCAGTAGAATAATATCTATAGAGTGGTTACTATGTGCCAGCCACAGTGGTAGGATGTAGGTATTAGGGGCTCAATAAATATATTGGTTTGATGATTGAATGGCTGAATGGATGGATGGATGGATGGATGGATGAATGAATGAATGAATGAATGAATACATATATTGTTATATTTGTGAACATACAGCTCAGAACACACCAATTTGAAGCTAACATTTTGATTAAACTATTCTGCTGGAGACCATAGTGTAAGATCATTCCCTTGCATGCAGAAGCAGTCTTTCTCAGATTGAAAGGCTCTGTTCTTCCCACCAATTACCCTGACATAAAGCCTACTTTGGATCAGGGGATGAAAGACGGTGAAGCAGACATTAAACCAGAGGGAATGAACAATTCCTTCTTTTCTTTAGTCTCTCGGCAATTAGGTCTGGGCTCAGCAGCAGAGGTGCTCAGAGCACTCCACACATTGCATGCAGCTGTTTTTGATACATAGTGGTGGATCCTGTGGATAGGCCTAAACCTATGGGCTCCATGATCCTTGGCATTTAGTTGTCTTGCATAACCTATCTTTAGGTCTAGATTTCAACATTCAGTAAACTCTTATTAAAGGTAACAGCCTAGCCTTGGCTGGGTTGGAAGTGGACAATTTATAGTGAGGCAAGGTGAACCTTGGGAAGTCCCTTCTAGCCAAAATCAGAGTTGCAAGGTTTCCTTAGTTCTCAGCAGGGTTGAGATCTCCTGAGGACAGCACAGAAGAGGGGGTGTCATGACAATTGTATGGATACTTAAAAGCAGAAGGAGATAGGGAATTGTTTTTAAGTACATGTGAACAACACTTGGAAGGACTAATATATTCAACTGGCAGACATGTAATCAGAAGTAAGGAATTAGGGCATAGGAGGGTCTAGAGGAGTTACTTTCATACAAATGTGGTTTGCTTTTGTGGCACTTATTGATGTATATTGGGCAAATACAATCCCATGCCTGCAATAGTTGCTAACTGAGCACCCGTGGTATAGTGACTAGAACAGAGGCCTGGTAGCCAGGACACCCAGGCTCTCCCCAGAGAGTGGCTGGATTAGTTCAGTGGGAATCCATTACTTCCTCTGAAGCCAGGACTAATGATATTCACATGTGTAACATGTGTCCTGGAAGTCAGTCTGATGTTCAGGTCTCATTCCTAGCACTGGCTAAAGCTTAGCTCTTTCTTTCCCACTCAACAAAGTACATAGGAGTTTAAGGTAAGTCTGAAACGATTAAAGGTTTAATTTTAGTTCTTTCTAATTTATATGTAAAATAGGTATTTGTAAATTATAAATAAATGTGAAGTGCTCACAATGCCACTGAGAAAAATCATCTATAAACAATCTCCCTGGCCTATCAAACTGTGTCTACACCACCTTCAGATCATTTCTCCACAGGGAGAAGCAGTAAGATGGGAGGAGCAGAGAGTGAGAAACTGGGCATGATGGTATGAATCCATTCTGTTTTGGGGGTGGATAACAAAATGAGTAAAGATTGGGAAGTTGTTTGGGATAGCCATTGCACAGAGATGAATGTCCCAGGAGAACCCCCTGGAGGAAGAGCCAGTGAGCTGGGCTGCATTTCTTTTGCTCAAACCACCATGGACACACCATGGAAATCCCATCTGACAGGGAAAGCAGAGCACGGAAGCATCTTCCAACCTCTGCCAAAGTTCAGGGGAGGTCACAAAAGGAGTTAGTTACTATTTTCCTTGAGTGAAATGGTTCTTCTTGCAAAGTCAAGATAGAAAACAAAAGCAAACCAAAGCAAAGAGCTTCATCCAAATCCAAATACATAGTTTCAGTTTAAACCAGGCTTCATGCAGCTTCATTATATTCAGCACCAGATTCTCCTTCATGTGGTGGGAGTAGATTCAAGATGGGGGTATGGGGAATGCCTATAAGCTGATCTACACACTCCACTAATATTTCCTCTTCCTCCTTTTCACCTTCTCTCTCAACACCCCAGGAAATCAGTAGATAAGTGGTTACTTGCTAAGAAAAAGAGTTGAAACACACAAACCTGCAAGGACTCACTACCAAAGAGAGTGAACCAGGGAATAAAACAGAAACCTGCCATAGGGTTGATCAGTGCGGTCTCATCTCCAGTGCTGGTGTCTAGCAAAAGGACACTTGAGGCTGTTTCACTTCTCTTAAGCTTATAACCCAGGGCAGACTCCCTGGGGTGGTGCATTTCAAACTGAATTCATGCTTTCTGGTGGGGTCAGGAGATTTCCACTAGGTAAGTGTGACTTTCCATTCTGACAAGCTACGGCATCACTCGATCAGCACGTAATTCTTAGGAAAGAAACATTTGGCTGAGCTAAAAGGAAAAGTATCAGGCACAGACAGATTAGATTTTCCTTTAAATAAACATGGCCTTTCAGAAAGGCAAGAAAAGCGTTTAGAGCAAAACATGCTGGGCATGAGAATTTCAGATGAAATAGCTATGCACCCCGAGCAAGAATAAGAATCACACCACAATCCTTGAGTAGTCAGAATCACTCCTTTGTTAAACCAATGAGAATAAAGGCGTTTGTTCTTACAGATAGAGGTGTTTCTCTCCAACACCACATTCTACATTCCTCTGGTCTCTCAGAGTTTTATTTTAGTGGGTAATAATTGTAAAGTTAACAATTATTTAATTAAATGTCTCATAGGAGTGGGATACTTGAAGTTTCCCCAGCCTTCAACCTGATCCCAAAGATGACAAGGAATTCCTTTCTAAAGGAACCAGTAGGTTCTTTATATTACATGGAATGGCTATGTTATCATTGCCACCAAATCATAAAACAGTGTTGATATCAGTTTTCTTCTTACACTTCATAAATCTCTTTACAAGGTTTTCTTACATGTCTCATCTTTGTCCATTATGTCTTTCTGTTTCCATTATGTGTCCTATATTTTCTGTTCAGATCCCACTCCAAACCTCTACTTTTTATTTCAGTGACCAAAATTAAATTGCCAAAAAATCTGTCATGTTTCACTTGCAATCCAATTTAGCTAATTATCAAGTCCAAATGATTTAAAAATTTCCTTAAATGCATACATGGATTCAATACACACCTGTTAAACAATTTGATATATATAAACCACATGTGTATACATTAAAGATATGGAGAGAAAAGGCTGATGCTCTCTCGGAACTCCCTCTTAGTAAGGGAGTTAAATAATACATAAACAAGATACTTTTACGTAGACACCTCACGAAGATGATAAAATGAGGTATTATGATTGAGAGTGACTTGCTTGTCCTCCTCTCTAACTTAGTGGCATTTAAGCTGAGATCTAGATGATGTGAAGAGCCAGCTACACAAACATCTGGAGGAAGAGCAGTTCAAGTTGAAGGAACAGAAGGATGAAAGTCCCAGTGTAAATAAGAGTCTACTATCTAAGACAGGACAAAGTGCCTTTGGCTGGAGCATAGTGGGATTGTGGTTTCACAGGCTAACATTGTAGCTGAATGATAAGCAGAGGAAAGGGCCTAGTGAGCTGTGATAGTTTTGATCCATTCTAAATGCAATGAGAAATCATAGAAGGGTCTGGGAGGAATAGTAACAAACCTAAATTATATTTTTAAAAATGTAGAGAATGAACAATAGAGATGATGGTGGCTTGGACTAGGTTATAGCTGTGGAGAGAAGTTACGTATTTTCTGGGCATTTGGGAGTTATAGTTGATACAACTTGCTGATGGATTGGATAAGAGATGTGAGAGAAATAAGAGGTGAGGCTTAGGTTTCTGATCTGAATGACAAGTGGGCAGTGGTACCATTCATTCTCAAGCCCACATCATCACCTTTCACTTAGATCTCTGCCATAGTCCAGTATTTTGTTCACCAAACTGCAGGCCCTCTAAAATCTGTCATCCACACCACTGACAGCATAATTCATAGAGGAAACAATGCTTTCATTACCCCAGGTCTCATAACCTTTCACTGACTCCATATTAATTAAGAGAGATAACAAACTCCTTTATCTAATGTTCAATGACATAGTAGGTCGAATTCTAAGGTGGATCCCAAATTTCTATGCCGTGATGTAGTCAGGCTTTTAATCTCCTCCCCCTTGAATAGGCCTGGGGCCTGTGAATATGATAGATGTCACACCCATGATCAAGTTATGCTTGATGAAATATTGTACTGGATGGGCTTGTATTAATCAGGTGAAAGTTTTTTTTACAAAAAGGACTGGCTCTTCCTGATGAGACTCTTCTTTTGGCCTTAAAAAAGTAATCCACCATGAGTTTTAAAGCTGATAGGAAGTGAATTTTGCCAACAACCACATATGCTTGGTAGAGAACCTCAAGACTAGATGGGACCCCAGCCCCATCACACCTTGACCATAGCCTTATGTGACCTTGAGTACAGATATCAATGTAGTCATGCCTAGATTGTTTACCCATGGAAACTATGAGAGAATACGTGTGTATTCTTTTAAGCTGAAAGTTTACGGTTATATGTTACAGTAGCCAGAGGAAACTAATGCAAAGACCTTTCATGTCTTTATTTCTATTGATTTCCAACCTTATCAGTAATTTTAACTGGCTTCAACCTTTATATTTCAATAGCACCAAGTGGTTTGTAGATCTCGCCTTTACCTAGCTGTCTTGTACTACCATGCTCTTGGTGATGCCTACCCCTCTTTATAGAATTTCTTCCATCTCTCCATTATCTAATTTCTACCTGGAAATACTCATTTGGGAAGACTCACTTCGTAGTCCATCTTCATCTTGCGCCTCTTGCAACACAGATTTATCGTCTACTTCACAGTCAAGGGATATATAATGATAAACAGAAATTTCTGTCATCATTTCTATTCATTCCAATGAGAGAGGGAGATCTTCAAAACAAATAAATAATCAAATGTTTAAGTTCCAAATGGGATAAAATCTATGATGGATAGAAAGCTTGGACAAAAGAATAACAATGGCTTCTCCATAAAGCCTCCCCAGTCCATCTTAACTTGTTCCACCATTTTGCATCTGCTCTCCATAGATTATAACTTTTCTGAAGATAGATATGGTATTTTACTCCTCTCTATGCACAGTAGTTTTGTTGAATGAATGAATTAATAGAGGATCTGCCCGTTCCTGTTGGCTCCTCTGAAAGCCAGAGCAAAAACTTACAAAGCAAAAGCAAAACAAACAAAACAACACAACAACAACAACAACAACAAACCCCACAGACCCACTCTGTTCCTAAATCAAGACGGGCCTGGCCTAGGGATGTAACATCCAATAGAGTGGGACCTTAATCAGTTAGCTGCTCGTAGCATGTTTCCCAGCGTCCCTGGACACTTGCTTTAACATAACCCAGCAGTCTCTTTGATCCCCAAAATGAGTAATCAATCTGTCTTACTTGATTTCTGTTCATAGTCCCTGGTGCCCTTCTAGTTCCCTATTAGTTCATTTCAGTACCCTGGGGTTTACTTGTCATCTAGTTCCTTATAATCCCATTCTCTGATTGCCATTTGCCTTGTACAAATTCTTATTACAACAGATATTTGTCAGTTTTGGGGCCTTCCAGCAACTCTGAACACTCTCTTAAGTTGAGGTCATTTATTTCCTATATTTTGGCTCTTGGTGGGAAACATGTACTCAATTCTACAGCCTCCTTTACACTTGGGGCACACTTAAATGACCCACAGTCTCTCAATCAGATTCAATGGATGGATGATTACTTGGAGGAAAATAATTTAAAGAGGTAGGTCCCACATGGAATCCTTTTGGGAGATGGTAGTCGTAGCTACATCCAGTTTCCATGAGCACTGGTAGCTAAGGTTCTTGCAGAAGCATCCAGGGCTGGCTTCCATAACATCTGTACATTGGAGAGGTACCAGACTGTCTCCACTGGGGCCCGTTGTGTGGTACGGCTTTGGACATCCTTCTGTGCTGCATAGTCAGAAACTCCATGAGCTATCCAATATTCTTTAATACAAGTCTTGAGCTATTGAAGCTAGTTTACATTTGTTATAACTAAGAACCACACTTGTTACATCTGTAATTACTCTCCCTCCCCAACAGCTTGGCATTCCCCTAAAAGAGCTTTCCAAATGATGTGCTTGGTCTCTCCTGCCATTCCATTATCTCTCTGGCCATTATCTCTATTCCCTGCCATGCGCACATACATGCAGAGAGGTAAAGGCAGAGTGTTAGTGTTTAGTAAACCCCCTTGGGTTTGAGATGGTCCACTGATCTTGTCTATCCTCAGCTGGTCTCTCTGAAACCCTGACCCAATTACTTCTAATACCTTTTCTCTACCAACTATGATCTTCCCCCAGGATGCTTAACAGAGAACAGTATCATTCTGCGAATATCTAAAGTGGAGAGCTAAGGGGACAGATCTGGGCAACAGCTTCACTTGAGGAACAGTGCAAGACTTGCTCATTCCCACACATCTCCCCAGTAAGAAAACTCACTGTGGTAGCCTCATTAGCAACTGCTACACAGATCTGCTGCCAAGGAAACTACATCTTTTTTGATACCCAAAGCCAGAGCTTAATCAAAAACGGAAACAGAAAGGAAGTTCTAAAACAAACAGCCCAGTTTTTTCCTGTGCCATAATCTCAGCAGGCCCATTATATTGACAGGTCAGCTTATTCATGCAATTATGCACACAATGAGCAGGAAGCAGCAAGCAGAGCAGAATCAGGATGGGGTGGAGTCTGCTAAGGCAACACCTCCCCATTTTCAAAGGAGAGGTGAGCCCCTTATCAGCAGGGATGACGGAGTGTCCATCAGATGCGGGGATCCATGGAGACCAGGAGGACACGCTGTGCATCCCTCAGGGTGCCAGCATGCAGTTACCAGAACCCACACTGCTATGTTAAACAACCTTCTTAATTTTTCCATGCATTTGTTTTTGTTTTCTATCACCTGTCTTTGAATTTTGCACAACAAAATGTAAATTAATTCAAGGCTCCGAGCATAATGATGGACGGTGCTATTTAGCCTAGTTTAGTTTTGAAACAAGCTTCTCTTGCTTGGCCGCCGACCAAGGTACTTTCATGACCAAGGGAAATGGTGGAATGTGAAAAGGACCCAGGTATGGAGTGAACCTGACCCTGTAATTAGTTCTGCCACTTTCTGGCTCTGGGTCATGGGTCAAGTCACTCCCAGGCCTGAACACCTTTCTTGTAAAATATCAGTACCCACACCACAAATGATGTGGAAATGTACCTGGCACATAACATGTCTGTCATGGGCTGTCAATCATACTTTGCAGAATCTGTGGCCAGCCCTATTCCAAAGCTCAAAGTCCTAGAGACCAACTGCACAGGAGGAGGAAGAGAAAGCATTAGGAATTTATTAGCTGGATGGCTCCCTTTCTTACCTCTCTTTAGTGATGTCAGGCAAGATACTGTGTCCCCCCATAAACAGCTGTCCACATGAAACAAGGCAGGAGGCCCATATTAAATAATGAAGATAGAATACATTATACCATGGTAAGTAACTATCATATAAAATACAACCATTATATGATTGTTATTACTTTTATTACATTATTCATGCTGACATAAATATAACAGCCCACTAGTCATCAGTGTCATACTGTTTTTATAGAGAAGGAAAATGGAGCTCAAAGCATTTAATGACCTAATGGCCAAACTGCTAAAACACCAAAGTTGGTTGGCAATACAAGGAAAGAGGCCTGCAGTTTTGCCAATAGGGCAGTTTAATGACTGAGCTGTGTTTTAATTTTGACATCATTCCACTGACACCTTCCGAGCTTATCAGCCTCATAACTGGGCAGGCCGGGTTGCAACACATGGGAATACAAATAGAAGAACAGGTTACTCTGACCTAGAATATCAAACATGTTCTCCCAATTTTACCATGTGAGCTTCATTTCTTTGATTCTTGAAAACAACTTTTTAAATCTATACCAGGTCCACACACATGAGTGTTACATCATTTTAGAGTAATTATAGCAATATTTCATGGGAAGTGGGCAAGGCATATTAGAAAAATAAAACCCAGAGACACTTTTCCAAGGCCAAAATTATTAGCATCACTATTAAGGTAAACGAATTAAGATTCTTGTTCTTTTCAGCATATTATTCTCTTACTATCTCTATGTATCTATAGGAAAATGGGTCTGGAAAGTGAAAGGAGAAGAAGCATAAACTGGTAGAAAATGTGTAAGGAAAAACAAAATTTCAAATTCATAATTCTCAAAGACTTTCTAGACCAAACAAGCTGGATGAGTTTATTGCCTGTCCCACTTCTCAGATTCTTCCTCATACAAGTCTGGCATGGATAAGACAAGCAAAAACAAAACAAAACAAAACAAAAACCAACAATCAATAACTCATAATCTTTCTGAAATTATCAGAAAGAAGTTAAAATTTACCTCTTGATAGGCATTTAGAAAATATATAAAACTCATATGTGAACATATCTGGATGGGACTGAATTTTAGACCCTGTAGATGGTTATTTTAACCATATATGGAAATGGAATGGATCGTTCATTCATCAGCAAGTACTTGCTGAGGGATTTCTGTGTACAAAATAGAGGCTGGGATCATTATTTCCAGACTTTTGCTGATGTGTTGGGGTCATTGCACCTCCTCTGAAACCAATGACAATCACCATTACTTTATCATTACTATCGCTCTCTGCTAAGTTTTCAACTGCTATGAAAAATTCAAACGTATGAATAAGATATTTAAGTCTCCACCAGAAATGTCTCACTAGATGCCATACAGGACAAATTTACCCTGGTAGCTCAGCTACTCAAGACTCCTATGAAGATCACATGAAATTAGGTACGTGAAATACTTTGTAGCAAATAATTATATGTATGCAAGGCCTTGTTATCAGATTTACTTTTCTAAGTAAATAATATAATGGGAAATGACTTGAGAGCTGGTCCTAATACAAGTTCACTTTTTTAAAGAAAAATTTATGATATTTTATTTTATAGTAACTATTAAAAATTCACAGTTTGCTCTATTATTTCCTATTTTATTTTATAATCACCATTTAAATCAGTACTTGAATTGCTAATGATTCTTATTTAACTTATTATTATGGAAATTTAAAAAAATATATAAAAATAAGGAGTACAGTATCATGAGCCTCAAAGTACCCATGGACCAGATTTCTAGAAATTTCACTCCCACCTCTTTTTCCTCAACACATACAGTGGATTTTTTTAAAGCAAATACTAAAACTTGTGCCATTTCATCCTTAAATATTTCAATATATATTTCCAAAGTATAAGGGCTTTTTTCCTGTGTTTATTTTTAACACAACCACGAAAGATGACCACATTTAAAAGAAGCCTTCAGGAGACAGTTTCCTATTAGGAAATAATATTGCATCATGTATCTTACTCAAGAATATTCTGTGACTCCCCAGTGCCCTCAGGAGGAAATCTTAACCCTAAGATCATCCTCTAATCAAAATCTTCCCATTGTCCCTCCCATTGTCTGGGCGCATTTGTTCACACTATTTAATCCATCATAATGCTAGGCCTCCTGTTGCCTTCCCATGTTGACCTTTCCCATTTTGCAAGAACCTCTTGATTTCCACACATCATTGCAGCCTCTAGTGGCTTTTTCCTTCAAGTCCTTGCTGCAGAAGGGAGTATTACAAGGACCAAAAGCATGTGCTCTGGAGTCTGACAAAGCTTGGTTTGGGAATTTCTCCATGACTTACTTACTTGCTAAATGCCTTTGGAAAAGTCCTCCCTAGTCCTCATATCCTTATGTGCTAATAGGAACAATTTATATTATAGTTAAGGAGATTAATTAAATATATCTGTATGATACGTACATATATGTATGTATGTAAATATTTGAGTGCAATCAGATGTATACTCACATATACACACATATACATACAACCCACTCACATGCATACTTACATTGTTTATCAGGGAACAATCAAGGTAGTACTATTTCTGCTGTCATTATCATCTATATTCAATATCATATTCTGTCTTTCAATATGGAGTTTATTGTTATGTTTCACTACCTGACTCTTGGACTGTTAGTTTCCTTTCTTCGTTTCTATGTATAGACATCTTTGTCCCATCCCAGCTGCCTTCACAGAGGAGATTCTTAAAGATATTTTTGGGAGACAGCCAGCCAGTATGCAGAGAGACAGAGGCACCCAGGGTCCTTCCTCCTCCCCAACCCCCCAAGATGTTGTGTTAAATAGAATTCTCCATTCTTTTCAGGCTCCCTGGCAGGTTGGGTGTGTGTGTGTGTGTGTGTGTGTGTGTGTGTGATATGGGGCACTTTGAAGTGAATCTAGATTTCTCCAAAAAGGAAAAACCTTTTATACAGAGCAACAGGTGATGGGACAACTGGACAAACTGCTGTTCCTAGGTGAAGTGAGTTTCCTGACAGCTGATCCTACCAGAGGGCTCCCGCCTTTATCCTGGAAATGCCATCCCTCTTTAGTCTGTAAATATCATGCTATAGAGAGCACTTTAGCACCGGCTTCGGGAGGAGATGAGTCAACATTGTAGGGCAGTTTACTGTCATCCAAAGGACAATGCTTCTTTCTTGGGTTTAATAAAATAGAAAGGGGGCTGGGCAGGTTGCTCCAGAGAAAGAACATGCAATACTCCTCCTGCCATCACATTGTGATTTTTTTAAAAGTGATGAAAGAGTGTCTTTGTTCTCCAAACACCAGTCTTGCTTGGGCACATTCACTTTTTCACTTTCAAATGTGTGGATTCTTGGAATGTGGCTGTGCTCTACCTTTTAAGCCTGTACCCACAGTTCTGTCAAGGGCTCTGTAGGGTCCTTTTACCTTGCAATATCTCCCCAGTCCAGGCCAGATCCTCTATTTCACCTTTTCACAGTGTTAACACTCCACTAAGTAAAGATGTAGTTCAGTTAACCAACGCTTTTTGGGAAATAAATTCCCACAGAAATGTAAAGATTATCTTTCTTGCTGCAAATATTCTTCACTGTGAATTACATAGTTAGATTTCTCTGCATTCATTACCTAGCTGAGAACAGAAAATGACAATTTCATTGTGAAGGGGGAAGTAATTTTTGGCATGGTGGATCAATTCTAGTAAGAGCTGGTCTGAGAAGGGGGTCGATATGCTAGAATTTGTGTAGCTAAAAGATAGTATTAAAGACTGCTGGTGAGTGTGGGTGAAGAAAGGAATTCAGGAGGGAATAAAAAGCACAGGAAATGATGACAAAGAATTAGAGAGAGAAATGGAAAGTATGAAAGATAAACTTCTTCCATTTGGAAATTTTGCTGATACTACACATATGGCAGCAGTGAGAGTAGTGAAGACACAGGGCCTGGAGACAAGTGACCTGTAAACTCATCCTGGCCGCCCTACTTACAAGCTCTGTGACTTTGGACAATTTACTTAGCTTCTCTAAGCTTCTATTTCCTTATCTGTAAAATGAGGATGAAAACGTGTTCACAAGTCATGGGGCTATGTTGAGGACCAAAGATAATTCATGTTAGACATTTAACACAGGGTTTGGCATACATAAGTACCCCATAAATCCAAAATTTCATTAAATATATTTTTCCTAAAAGCAGAGAAAGAGTGATTAGTATCAGAACTTATGATTTATAAACTCCCCATCATATGTGATCTTACTGTTTAAGATTTTAAGAGTCACTCTTCAATGAAATTTTTGTGCTCATCTGATTAAGATCCCTAAGTTAGCACTTAATGGAAGATTCAGTTCTTTATAAAAACTGTATTAGGTCTTCACGTGTACACACACACACGCACGCACACACACACATATTACATACATTCACGCATTTAATTTTCACAATAGCCTTCTCCAGATGAGGATGCCAAGGCACAGAGAAATTAAATAACTTGTCAATAATCCCTCAGCTATTATGGTATAACCAGAGTTGGACCAAGGATGGTGTAACACACGGCCTAGAAAGATGTCACAAGCGGGAAGAAGGACTGGAGTCCAATCCAATGTTCTTTATTTCTTCTTAATAGGATTCTTTCCTTACTAGCTTACATCGTTCCTCCATGAAGGCTGCATACATCAGTGTTGAGAGAAGGACTAGACTAAGTATTCAGAAGCCTGGGCTCCAGGCTTAGGGTAACTTAGGGTAGGGCCGAATAGGGATTTAGTATTAAAGCCTCACCATATTCTACTTGACTATGGCAACTGGTCCATAGAACAAAATTTTGAGTCATTGCAAAGGTCAAATTAAATAGTTAGTGGAAAATTACTTTGAAAACTTGAGAATATTAAATAGCAATAAGATATTATCCTTATTATTACTAACATTAATATCTTTTCTTTGAATATATATTCTGCCAAAAGTCTATGGTCACAAATCTGATTGATAATAATTATCTAAAGGGTTTTTTTGTTTCTGTTTTTTAAACTACCAAACTTCAGACCTCAACCTTTAAGTATCTGATCCAGTTGGTCTGAAATGAGGTTATGAAATGCATTATTTATTTACTTGTTTATTTTTGAGAGAAAGGGAGGGGCAGAGAGAGAAGGAGAGACAGAGAATCCCAGGCAGACTTCCTGCTATCAGCACAGAGCATGATGGGGGTTTTAAACACAGGGACCCGAGATCAAGACTTGAGCCCAAATCAAGTCAGATGCTCAACTGACTGAGCCACCCAAGTGCCCCTGAAATATGAAATTTAAACATCTCAGGTATTTCTGATTAAACAGGTTTACAAACCTTTAGTCTATGCCACAGAGTGTCACTTTGGATAATAGACTATCTAGGGTATTTCATATCTCTATTTTCTTGAGCCTTCTTATCTTCTATAAGACTGAGTTCATTAACAGAAGTTATATATTCTTTTCTTTACAAAACTTGTGGAACTTGGTATGGAAAACAATTTGACAATAAAATATTATGAAAAAAAACTTGTGGAACTTAGATCAGAACTGGGTAGCATAGGTGACTGAGTTATATTTATTGACTTTATTGAAGCTATTGAGAGTGGATTTCCTGATGTGTGAATGTAAAACAATTAATGAAGAGAAGCTGTTAAAAGTTGCACAGAGAACTCTTCACTGACACGGAGGAATTACCTTCCTGGATCGGCACTGCCCAGGTATGGGTATAGATTAAATAACCTTTTAAGGTAATGACCCTTTAGAAAGGTTTGTCTTGATTCAAAGGCCAAATCTAGACAAGCAAATAATTTTGGAGAAAATATTCAGCCAGTGAACTGAATATTTAGTTAACCACTCTTTTAGTTTTTTAAAGTTTATGTATTTATAATGAGAAAGAGAGAGAGAGAGAGAGAGAGAGAGAGAGAGAGAGAGAGAGAGGAAGGGAGGGAGGGAGGAAGAGTGTGTGTGTTTGTGCATATGAACAGGAGTGGAGCAGAAAGAGAGAAGGAGAGAGAGAATCCCAAGCAGGCTGCATACTGTCAGTGCCGAGCCTAATGTGGGGCTTGATCCCAGGACCAGTGAGATCATTGCCTGAGCCAAAATCAAAAGTCTGTAACTCAACCCACTGGGCCACTCAGGCACCCTATGGTGAATCATTCTTTAAACAATGTGGTATTCTTAGGGTTACAGTAGGCTTTAAAATGTGACCCAGTGATTTATACTCTTTATTTTTCTTTTTACTAGGTAAAAGAGATTGTCATTTTGAATTTTTTTAATAGCTTATTTTCAAATTGGTTTCCATAATACACCCAGTGCTTCTCCCCACAAGTGCCCCCCACCATGACCATCGCCCCCTTCCCTCCCTCCCCCTCCCCCTTCAGTCCATGGTTCATTTTCAGTATTCAATAGTCTTTCGTGATTTGTGTCCCTCACTCTCCCCAGCTCTCTTTCCCCCTTCCTCTCCCTATGGTCCTCTGTTAGATTTCTCCTGTTAGACCTATGAGTGCAAACATATGGTATCTGTCCTTCTCTGCCTGACTCATTTCGCTTAGCATGACACTTTCGAGGTCCATCCACTTTCCTACAAATGGCCATGGCCATATTTCATTCTTTCTCATTACCATGTAATACTCCATTGTGTGTGTGTGTGTGTATACATACATATATATGTATATATATACACACCACATCTTCTGGATCCATTCATCAGATGATGGACTTTTAGGCTCTTTCCATGATTTGGCTACTGTAGAAAGTGCCACTACCAACATTGGGGTACATGTGCTCCTGTGCATCAGCACTTCTGTATCCTTTGGGTAAATCCCTAGCAGTGCTATTCCTGGGTCATTGCTGGTTTATGCTCTTTAAATGAAGTGGTATTCTTAGGGTTACGCTAGAGTTTAAAATGTGACCAGTTTATACTGAAGTGTGGTTCTGTGGAGCACAGACTGTGACCAAACCAGGGGTTAGAGTCCCAGCATTATGAGTGAACAACTCTATACACATAAGCATAGTTGCTCCTTTCTCAGAGCCTATGTTTTCTCATAGATAGTAGAGAATTACATGAGGTAGCAAAAACATGCAAAGCACATGTGCTGGCACACAGTGATCATGGGACAAATGGCAGCTACTATTCTTTCTAGATATGACTAATCCATCCAGAACTGTATGTTTTCCCCTGATGGTCAGAAGAAATTAATGCAGTTGCTGAAGCAGTGCAGGAGTGCATAAAGCACTGGGAAAGGCTGACTTCATACATGTGATTTAATTCCAGAATATGTCTCTGAAAATCCCCGGACTTCTTTGCGAGTATCCACTATCTCTTGGCTTTAAAAAATGAAACAAACAACAAACAACAACAACAAGGTGTGCAACACTTCTCGTAGCATTTTGGCTGCTTGTTTTAGAAGGAGACACTGATAAATTGGAGAGGATCCAAAAATGATAAAAGGATTAGAGGATATGACCTACAGAGAAAGATTGTGAAAAGAACGTCATACATCCAGCCTGAAGCCATGATGGAATAGGTAGATATATGATAACTGAACGTAAGTACTAGGAATAGGTAAGGAGTGAGGAAAGGAATTATTTCAGGTGATTAGAGAAGGGACAAACAAGGATCAATGGCCTTAAACCAGAAGAGCAAGTGCTCATATGTAGTATTAGAAGAAAACACTCAACAGAGAGGTCAATTAAGACCTTGATTATTTCATCTGCAAGACAATTCCATGCAGCTCCTTAGATGACACCTCCGTAGGTTGGTTCTTCCAAAGAGTCAAATCTGAGGGCTGAGAAAGGAAGGTGTGCCTTGGCTGCCTGTGTTTTTCCCCTCCTTGCTCTTTTTGGAGGGTAAAGGGGAGTAGCATTAAGCCTTAAGGCAATCTCCAATGGTGATGACCTATGTTCATTTCTTCATTTTTTTTCTCCTTTTGCTAGAGCAGTACGTGGATTGGTGATAGACAACATAATATATCTTCTTCCTAAATCCCAGAACCTATGAGTGTTACCTTATTGGGAAATGGGGTCTTTGTTGTGGTAATTAAGTAAAGTATATTAAGATGAGGAGATCATCCCATATCATCTGGATGTGCCCTAAGTCCAATAACAAGTGCCATTAGAAGAAGACAGACAAATGAGGAGGAGGAAGCAATGTGACCATGGAGACAGAGATTAAAGTAGCTAAGGAAGCTAAGGGTTGTTTGGAGAAACTAGAGGCTGGAAGAGACCAGAAGGGATTCCTTCTAGAAACTTCATACAGATTATAGCCCACCAACACATTGGTCTCAGAAGAGTGAGAGAATAAATTTATGTTGTTTTAAGCCTTGAGCTCATGGAAATTTGTTATGGAAGCCCTAAGAAATGAATAGAATCTATCTATCTATCTATCTATCTATCTATTCCCAGGGTTCTCAGCATCAGCCACCAAATTAATGCGTGGAAAAGAATCTTGCATGCATTAATGCAAGAGTCTAGCTCACTGAGGGAGATGGAGCTAGAAAAGTATTGGGGGCATGCGGAGGTCTAAGATGCTGGCCTAGACAGGGGCTGGTCACAGAAGCCCACTAAAGCAACAATCACAGTGCCAGAATTAGGGCTGAAGTCCCAATTTAAGAAAACATTAAAATATGCTTTAAGAAGGGGAATGTAGAGGGGCACCTGCATGGCTCAGTCACTTAAGCCCTCCGACTTCAGTTCAGGTCATAGTCTTGTGATCTTTGAGTTCGAGCCCACGTCAGGCTCGGTGCTGACAGCTCGGAACCCAGAGCCTGCTTCAGATTCTGTGTCTCCCTCTCTCTCTGCCCCTCCCCCTTTCTCTCTCTCTCTCAAAAATAAATAAACATTAAAAAAAGAAGCGGGATGAGGAATGAAGTGGATGGTGCATCCGTTAAGGTTTGGACTCTGGGTGAGGTGTGTTATGTAGTTTATAACAGTAACAGCTGTCATTTACCGAACACTTAGGTACCTGCTACCTATTCTCATACAGACTGTGTGCGCGGTATTTTATGTGGCCCTATGGTATAACAGATGCAATCACCATTATACCCATTTGCTGATGAGGAAAATAAGTTTTAGAGAGAGAAGCCATTTCCCAAGTTTCCACAGCAAATAAATAAACAATCTCAGATTTGGACCACATGTCTCCGATTCCATAACTTACCTGATTCTGCCTAAAATCACACAGGTAGCGAGAGTCGTATCCCTGCCATTTGCAAAGGCTGTATACTCTTCTCTCAGCAACTTCACTTCAAATAACAGACAGTGGTGAGAGAGAACAGAAAGGCCACGGTGGAGGATAGAAATGTATACATTCTCATCAAGACCAGGATGCGGCCTGAGGGAGGAAAGAGCGATCCCTGTACCAGAGGCAGTAGCTACAGACACAAGAACACCCAGCTTGGAAAATAAAGAAAAGAACTTTGCTGAGGGTTTTCTGAGTGAAGACAGGCAGAGTTAGAGAAAATCTTAGGGTATCCCTGAGTTTAGGGCCTTCAGTTCCCTCTTCAGGCAATCTTACAGAGTGCACCACTGTCCCCAACGCACAGTGAGACTCTTCAGCTGATTTGCACTTGTGTAGCATTGAAGCTTTGTAGGCCTCACCATGTGTCTCTTTTGTCCTAGGATGTTGCGGAGCCAGCACCTGCCATACCACTGATTTCCATGCAAAGTGCTTTTCGGATCATCCCAGAATGAAACACAACCAAGCATGGTAAATCTACTGACATGAGAAAGAAAAGGGGCAATTCACGCCAGCAAAATATTGTTTTGTGATTGTCTTTTCACTTTTGGGAAGAACCAGGCAATCGTGGTGTAACACTATATACTCGTCCCTCCGAATACAAATTGCAGTCTACGTGACTCTACAATAATCGGCAGACAGTTGCCAAATGAGTGAATTCCCCTAATCCATGTTTTGGTGGCTCACAGAAGGACTAGTGTGGACAGCGAGGTTAGATCATCAGGATTCAGTCTTGGCTCTGTCACACCCAACCTGCTATGTGACCTTAAGTTGTTAATTTTTCTGTTTCTAAAATTTCTCATCTGCTAAATGTAAATTGTCAGAAAATCTTTGATCTACTAGAAATCTGGGAAAACTGAGATACTGCATAGAGTCAAAGCAGATGGCAGCCACACAGCTGAGGGTGGTAATAGGGTTGCTGTACCACACGTGTCGCTTCTGTGGAGCCTGTCTTCCCTGCCTTCCTTCCACTACTATTGCGGAGGTCTCAAGGGAGGCTGGTGCCTCAAAGAAGACCCCTGCATCAGGTCATTACCACACATCACCAGTCCCCAACCTCACATTGTTTTCTGAAGTCCGCATCACTGAAATAGTCAAACACCATTTTGTATTTGTTTTCACCAATGGTTAGATTTTGGATCAATCATTAGAGGGTCAAAAATATCAAATTATTTGCAGATCATATGAGGAAGGGTATGATGACATTTATAATCTTCCTTTCCTGTGGTCAATAGTTTGGTTCATAGAGTGGCTCATGAGGCTTGGGAGAAAGTCTGCGGCCGTGAAGTATAATAATGTGGGAGTGAAAGTCCTGCTTTTATTTCATTTTCAAAGGTCTCTGACCCATAAAGGGAAAGGGCAGCAGGTACAGGCACCTGCTTGAGGGGACCTCTGGCTTTGATCCCTGAACAGTTTCCTCTCAGGAAGTTTCCAGGCCTACTTGTGACAATCTCAGGATGGGAAAATGGAAGGACATGGGACCCTGTTCCTGCTTTGGGCAGTTCTGACAGAAATTAAAGAGACACAAATCCCATCTCCTCACAACGCCTCCATGCGGCAGTACGCCTACCATGTTTCTTGTCTGCACGCACTTGAAAGCATCCATTTATGTCTCACCTGGAGCTTCCTTTCCTCAGATTGTAACTTCCTGGTTCCTTCTTTGGATCTCCACACGAAAATCTTTTGTTTTTCTGTCACCTTGGACTCTCCAATCTGAAACACTGCAGTTTGTCTTTTAGAGTGTAGAATGAAGAAGTCAGTACATACATCCAAGTGCATTCTGACCAGGGCATTAGTACTCTCCTTTCTAAATGTGCAATTTCTATTAATGTGTGCATACTAAAAAAGAAAAATGAGTTTCACGGTTGCAGAATTTATTATTTGCTCATATTCTAGGAACAATGAACTAGTTCTCTTCATGCTTCATACACACGACCTGTAGCTCTCAGCAGATAGTCCTACACATTCAAAAGCAAATTATTTGGCATAATCATACAGTATTTGTTGTCTCCATTACTAGATTCTAAGCCTCTTGAGAGTTGAGGTGATCAGATTCAGAAACACCACTGAACATGTATCATGCATGTGCTAGTCACATTCATATATATCCTAATGTTCTCTTCACAAGAGAAATGAAAGACCAAGCCTCAGGCATGTGAAATGTCTTATCTTCATGAGCAAGAAACAGACAGATCCACAACCTGAATGTATGCCTTCTACTCTAATTATAGGGTCCTCTCTTAATTTATTTTTAACTTTCTTTAACTTTGAAATATTTCAAACAGAAAAGTACAGAGAATAACACAATGCAAACTTGTATCCTAAAATACCAAATTTTATGCAATTATTAACATCCTGCCAAATTTGCTTCATCTGCAAAATATCCAGGAGTATTAATTTTGGGGGAGAAAACTTATTGTTACACTTATTTTCAATAATTGTTAAGGATTTATCAAGATGTTCTATTTCTTTTTGAGTAATTTTGGCTTATTCATATATTTTCAGAAAATTATTCATTTTATTTAAGTTTTTAAATTCAGGTGCATAGTGTTTTTCATACTATTCTCTTAATATTTAAAAATGTTCTATGTTCTATGTAATTATGTCCCATTTATTTATATCAATATTGTATATTTGTGATTTGTTTCTTTTCTCCCACTTCATCTTGCAAAAGGTCTGAATATTTAAAAAAAATTTTTTCCAAAGGAAGAGCATTAGAGTTTATTGACACACTCTGTTGTTTTTTAGACTCCTATTTAATTATTTCTTCTCACTAACTTACTTAGGTTTGTCCTCTTGGTATTCTCAGTATAATGAGTTAAATGCTTAAGTTATTTATTTACACTTGCTCATTTTAGGAAATTTGTTGAACTTACAATGTCATTCATTCCTAAGTATTTTACAAATTTAACTTCCTTTTTTATCCCATAAGCTATTTAGGAATTTGTTTCTTTTTTTAGAATTTTTTAAAATCTTTATTTTTGACAGACAGAGTGTTGAGCGGGAAAGGACCAGAGAGAGAGGGAGACACAGGATCTAAAACAGGCTCCAGGCTGTCAGCACAGAAACTGACATGGGGCAGGACTCACCAACCGTGAGATAGTGACCTGTGTGGAAAGCAGACACTTGACCTGTCTGAGCCACCCAGGAGCCCCAGGAATTCATTTGTAAGTATCCAAATACGTGCTTTGTCCAAAGTGCACGTTCTGCTTATTTATAGTTATTACATTTTGGACAAAGGATGTAACTTGCATATTACTGATTCTTGGAAACATTTTGAGACTTTTTATTTTTTTTTTTTAC
>NC_043713.1:33756953-33758483 GCF_006229205.1 Suricata suricatta | reverse complement strand
AATGATGGAAAATAATTGCATATGTTAAAAAATAAATTGTGTTATATTCAAAAAAATTAATGACAATCTATATCAACATCTTATAAATAATGGAATATTGGAAACATACTCAGAATAATTCTATGAAGTCAATATTATCCTGATATCAAAGCAGGATAATAAAAACTAATTATATACTTACCATATGATCCCACTATCTAGGCCACAGTAGTTAACCTAGAGAAATAAAAATAGTGCATGAATGTTTATAAGAACATCATTCATAATCACCCAACCACTCAAATGACCATAAGTTAATGGATATGCCAAATGTGGTATCATCATTAAAAAATATCAAACTATTAATATATTTAACATCTCGGACACATCTCAAAGTTATATAAATTAGCCAGTTTCAAAAGGTTACATACTATATAATTCCATTTATATGACATTCTCAAATAGAAGAGACTATAGATAATAGAGAACAGAACAATGACTACCAGGAGTTACAGATTTGGAGAAGACATGATAACAAAGGGATACCATGAGGGACATTTTTGAAGTGATACAAGTATTCTGTATCCTGATTGTGGTTGTGGCTACATGAATCTACACATTGCTTAAAATCATAGCACTGAACACCAAAAAAGTCAAATTTATAATATGTTATTTTGAAAAAGGAAGCTAAAATATCAGCAAAGTTAATGGAGATGGATGTGTATGTGTGTATGAATCTGCAAATGGTAGATATATTATATGCATAGAAACCACTGACCAACTATTCAGTCACAAAAAAAGCACAAATGCTTCAATTTTTAGAAAAGGCTCGGGAGCACCTGGGTGGTTGAGCATCTGACCCTTGATTTCGACACAGGTCGTTCATTATCCCAGGGTTGTTGACTTGAGCCACGTGTTGGGCTCCACAGTGAGTGTGGAACCTGCTTAAGATTCTCTCTCTTCCCTCCTACACTGTTGGTGGGAATGTAAACTGGTGCAGCCGCTCTGGAAAACAGTGTGGAGGTTCCTCACAAAACTATCCATAGAACTCCCATATGACCCAGCAATAGCCCTGCTAGGGATTTACCCAAGGGATACAGAAGTGCTGATGCATAGGGGCACATGTACCCCAATGTTCATAGCAGCAATGTCAACAATAGCCAAAACATGGAAAAAGCCTAAATACCCATCACCTGATGAGTGGATCAAGAAGATGTGGTATATATACACAATGGAGTACTACATGGCAATGAGAAAGAATGAAATATGGCCATTTGTAGCAAAGTCAATGGACCTTGATGGTGTCCTGCTAAGCGAAATAAGTCAGAGAAGGACAGATACCATATGTTTCTACTCATAGGTCTAACAGGAAATTTTCAGAATGATCTAGCTTCAAGAAAAGCAAGCAGTGAGTAGTGCTTAAGAAAAATTGATTCAGTATCTAATGGATAGTTGATACCTGTCACAACACAGCATTTTATATACTGTTAAGTGAAACTGCAATACAATCTAAGTTTATTTTGGGAGTGTTTGCTGTATAATTGGATTTAA
>NC_043713.1:33714476-33756853 GCF_006229205.1 Suricata suricatta | reverse complement strand
TTTTTACCTTTGAAAAAATTACTAGTAAATTGTAATCTTATTACATACTGTGAATATAATTTCTACAGTGCGTTACAGTTTTGAACATGAAAAGAATGCTCAATTTTAAAGAAACTGCCAAATGGTTTTCCAGAGTCTTGTACTACTTTGCATTCCCACCAGTTGTATATGACAGTTGCCAGTTTTTTTACATCCTTTCCAGCTTTTGCAATTATCAGCATTTTTTACTATAACCATTCTAATAGATATGCAATGGTGTCATATCATGGAAATTAATTTACATTTGATGTTGATACCTTCTCATGTGGTCACTTGCCTATAGACTACTTGGTGAAAGTTCTGTTCAAACCCAGTTTTTATTGGAGTTGTTTATGTTCTTACTGTCAAATTTTGAGAGCTCTTTATGTATTCTGAATTCTCTTTGCACATGAGAAATGCAAGTATTTTCTCTTAGTCTTTATTTTGTCATTCTCTTATCATTGTTTTTATCAAAATAAAAATTTAATCTACTTTGTATTCTTTTCCTTAATGGAATGTATATTTGGTGTCATGTTTACGAATCTTGCCTATCCCACAAAGATTTTATTCTAACTCCTCTTTCATATAATTTGTCATAACATTTTCTCTTATCCTGCATGCTGAATGTTGTCCTCAGTGCTATTTTCCAAACCACTGATTTTCTCTCCTACTGTGTCTAGTAGAAGGCAGTTATCACATCAGTTATATTTTTATTTAAATGACTAAATTTTTCATTTCCAAACTTATGAATTGGTTCTTTTACTGATACCTCTGATCTTATTTTCTTCCTATTTGTGTACTTTCATAATTTTTTCAAATAAATGACATGTCATTTATTTGAAAAAATGCCATTACCTTTTGATTATCATCATACCAAAGGTAGACTAACAGGAGACTAAAAAACATAAGTTTTTACCAAATAGTAAAATTTAATCTGGAATGAATATTTTTAAAAAATTTTTTTTAATGTTTTATTTATTTTTGATACAGAGAGAGACAGAGCATGAGATGGCAAGGGGCAGAGAGAGAAGGAGACACAGAACCGGAAGCAGGCTCCAAGCTCTGAGCTAGCTGTCAGCACAGAGCCTGACGCGGGGCTCGAACCCACGAATGTGAGATCTCACCTGAGCCGAAGTCGGAGGCTTAACTGACTGAGCCACCCAGGTACCTTTGGAATGAATATTTTTATAATATTAATTGTTCTGGCTGATGGGCTTCCTGTTCCAATTTTCAATGTTTTTGAAACTCTGATTTGTATATTAATTTTGAGTGGAAATTTTGGTCTGTTTAAGATATATTTTGTGATGTACAATCTTTCTCTGACAAGAATTTTGTGGTTATTGGGGTGAACTTATACCCTAACCGCCTAACTTTAAAGTTGGTATTTTACAGGCATTTCAGTGGTTTTGCTCTGCAGAAGTGTTGCCTATATTACAAATCTACTCACAGAGCTACAGCTCTATTCAGTTCAGCGTCATAAGGCTGTTCCTTTCTCACACCTTCTTAGTCCTATAACTTTTAGCAAAAGAATAATTCCTGAAGTAATTTGGGAATCATATTTTTCATCTTTCTGTAATGAAGGAAATATCAACATACCCTTAGCTTCCAGCACTAAGAATGGACCCAGACCCGATCCTGAGCAGGATTTGGTTCCTTTTACCCCATGGTAGCTGAACTCCTGGATACCACAGTTTGTTTCTGTCATCAGAACCAGCAGGCCTAAAAGGATATTTGACTGATAACTTTTCTTTTCTTTTCTTTTTCTCATGGATTCTCTCTTTTTGTAATTTCCTCCCTTTGCTTGTGTAAGGAGTTGAGGATGACTGACTGAGAGTGAACTTGAGGAACCATCATGAATGGAAATACTTTTTTCCCTCCTCCACATACCCATAATAGGGTTCAGAATGAAATCCTGGTTTGAGGAAATTACTGTTCACTGGGCCACTTAATTCAGACATTCTAGAACAATGTCTTCTGACCACCACACAGAATACTGACCCATCTTGAGTATTGATGTTATCAGTTCCTTCATCACTTTCTTTTGTTGGAAAACAAAGATTCTTGCTTTTCTTCCTCAGACCCCCTGTTGCTGAATCACTCAAATATTTTAATTGTCTCACATTTGGAGAGAGTAACATTCTCATGCAACATTCCATTGCTGACAGAAAGGCTGACAAGGCAGCTGACACAGGGGCTATTACTATGAGCAGTTTCTAAACAATATCATTTTGCTGCCCTTCCGCTTTCAGTGAAATTATAGGGTGCTTTCTTCTTTGTAGAACAATGAAGCTCAGCTCCCACACCAGGGGTCCTGAACCAATTCCATACCAACCCCCTGAGCCTCAGCATTAATGCAATTATCACTGAAGTTGTCCATTCAGGCACTCACAGCTTCACTATTTGGTTCATTTTGGCATGCCAGAAAAATTAGGAATTGAGTTACAAGCCCTTCTCTGGATATATAATGTATTTGTGTGTATAAAAAATATATATGTATATATATGTGCATAAAATATGTGTGTGTATAATCTCCTGCTAATTTGAAATGCATCCTGAGTAAATAAGAGCAGTATTTATAGAAACACATGGTGACAGATCAGCTGTGAATCTGAACTGGGGGCTGATAAATTCTCATTACCTTCATCTACCTGACAAATGAAATGACCTGCTAAGCAGCTGCTGAAAATTCAATGAGATACCTGCAAATAGCAAGCATTCCATGTGAAAAATGGACAGGTTTGGTGAACATCTTGGACTGGAATCACACAGAATGGCGAATAAAGAATCTCCCCTCCCATCCTCTGAATCTGCAGGCTATTGCAAATTGTGGCACTTTTAGTTGCTGTTACCACTCTATGCCAATTCAACCATTCCAATTTTCTTTCCACTCCAAGGCCACAGAGAAGGCAATCCCTGATTTTTCCTTATCCTGAGATTCCCATTAATGTCTCTCTTAACTGCCTAACTAATGCACAGGATTGAGGTACGTCTGCATATAGAACAGCAATCTCCAACCCAGAACACACACATCCACAGTGGAGTTACTCTGATGATCTACTAGGAGTGAGAGTCAACTATGAAAACTGCCCTTACTATTTTTACCTTATTCTTGTTAGAGTCTATATTTGCAATTTTTAAAATGTTTATGACACATTAGTGTTGTTGTATATTATAGATATTATATTAAAAATTTTATACATTGTCACCTATAAGTGGTCAATATATAATAATGAATGTTGTGTTATTATATATGATATTATAAATAGTATGAGTGCATGCTCATTTTTTAAAATAATAAGGCTATGTAATTAAAAACAAAGAACATTCTTCTAGAGAAGGTATTCTGGAATGTTAATATGCACATAAACCATCTGAAGATTTGTAAAATGCCTGTTAAGATTTAGTAAGTCTGGATAGAAAGTTTGCATTTCCAACAAACTCCTAGGTAATGCTGATGTTGCTAGTTCTTGTGTTACACTTAGAATAATAAGCATAAGTATGATTTAATTTCCTCCTGAAAGTATCCATCTTCCCCAAATATTTTTCCTTTGGGATAGTAGAGATACCTGGAAAACTCTTCCTGTGTTGGAACTTCTATTTGGAGGGCGAAGATACTGCTTTTGTTGTTTTGTTTTGTTTTAATTGAAGTCTGTGGATAGATAGATATATAGGTATGTTGAGATTGGCATCCTCTAGAAACAAACTCTGAGGTAAAGATTGGCATGCATCAAATTTACGGGGAAGTGTTCTCAGGAGACATAGTTGTGGGTAACGTACATCAACCCATCACTAGATATGTCTTTGAGCAGACGGTGTGCCTTTGCATCAGGTGGTTTTCTTCAGTGAAGAGAAATTCTAGGAGAGCAACTAAGTTAAGGATCATCAAAAGCCTACAATCCAGAAGCTGCAGAAATGAATACCTCTGTCTTAAAGGGTAGGGATCTAGGTAGCACACCCCAACATACACTATAATTTACCCCAATCAATCCCCTGATACACTCAGATACACTTCATATAATAAGGTCCTCCAGGATTCTGATGGGCCTCTGTTCCTGTGGAATTAGGAGATAAAGTTTGGTGGGATGAACTAGAGCCCCTATTATTGTAGTCTTATGACCACAAGTCAATCAAAATTGAGTTGACACTAAGAAGCTCCCATGTGAATGACCTGGGTATTCAACACATTCTTAATTGCCTGTATAGTATAGCAGTATCCTCTCTCTTCTGATGAGCAAGGTCCACAACACTTGCCTTGCCTTCCTGCTGGTCTCTTGGAACAATGAAATAGAAGTTATGGGAGGAAGTTACAGCTTAAAGTTTAACAGTATTCATTTATTTTCTCTAGTTGGAAGACTTCCCTTTCTGTAATCTTGCAGAGCTCCAAATCTGGCCTCTCATAAAGTTCTCAAGTGAGTCATTGAAACTGAGAGTAACTGGGCTCTTTCTCCTTTCACTTCTTGGATCCCAGACGTAAGATACCACCTCCTGGGATCTTTGATGTATCCTGGAAGATGGCACTTCTTCCTCACAGGGTATCAACTCCAAGCTAGTGCCTCATTTGCAACTTGCTCCATTGGTGTGGCATCTTCTGGGTGGTATGGAAGATAAAACCAGCATATTCCACCCATGATCATGTGTATACTGCCATACCTTCTCTGCTGCAAAAAGGCTCCCTTGGTCAAATACAGTGTTTTGCAGGACACAGTTCTTTGTTGTATGAAAACAATGTGGGAAGCAAGTTATGAAATATAAGTGGTGAATCAAGTATGCCAGGCAAGAAAATCCATGCTTGAATACATTTTAATTCTCATCTTTGAGGGACAGCTCGTGTAAGAGATTAAAAGATGCTGAATTGGGTAGAGGTTAAAGTTAATTTTGATGCATACACAGCAAGGCATTAGGACAATTATATGAGATATCTTGACCTGGAATTGCCTTTCAGAATTCTTCCATAGTGATCAAGGGAACCAGGGTTATATACACTCACATGGACAGGTCATTGATGTAGGATGCTATTGGACAGGGATGTAACCATGGTCAAGGTGACTCTCTTCTGGTCAAGGTGATTTCCACAGAGGAACTAATCTGAGAGTTGTCAGCTACCAACATTTTCATGACCAGAAAGAAGGAGTGCTTTACCCTCTAAAGGAGATGAGAGGACCTGAGTCATGTACCACACTACCCACTACAAGATATATGGATATTTTTGCTCCCTGCTCTTAAAAGTGAATTATGGTCAGTTCCTTTTCATTGAGGAAAAGTAAGTTTTCAGAAAAAGATATCATATATGTTGTCAATATAGGGTATCATGGTAGAAAGCCAAACAGCTTAAGATCTCTGGAGGTAGAAAACTCTAATATGGAGAGAGTGCAATTGAGAGAAGAAAATGTGAAGGTACCAACACGTCAGTAGCTATTTCCCAGTTTGACACCCAACTGGTGTACCTCTTCCAAATCCCTGGAAAGATCATGTTTATGTGCAGTCCTAGGCTGGCTGGTGTGCATCCATCAGAGGGCAGAAGTATGCCAAGTGATGGGGACAGGGAGTCTTATACAATCTAATGTCTAATCTAGTATTACGGAAGGAACCTAGCTTAAAAAAAATAATAAAAAGGCGTCACCTCAGAGCAAAGGCTTTAGCATTTTGTGGTGGTTAGGGATGCCACCTGCATTACCACACAGTTCTCTGTCCAGTCTGGTCAATCTCCCACTGGCAGTCAATTAATCTTAATTAGGGCACTAATTACACCTTACATTGTACTCCCTTCCTAGGAATTTCTGCAAAACTAAAATCTTTTCTGTTTACCTTTCTGTAGTTTTTTTTTTTATAATACATTCAATGCATGATCTCAAAGCAATTTCATGTAGTGGGTACTATTCTTGTTTCTTCAGACACACAGAGTAAGGAGTTCCATACACAGAAAATGCATTCTGTTTCTTCCCTTACCCACTGTATGGCCTTGTCTACATGATACAGCCTTTCAGAAGCTTAGGTTTCTTGCCCATAATGTGGCTAAAAATAGGACTCAAATGAAAAGATTTAACAATAATAATGTCTATCTATTATTTAAAACACTGTTTATCTTTAAGGTTTTTTTTTAATGTACTAGGAAGCAAAATATGCAATATTGTATATGTGTGTCAATCAAGAATAAATGAACCCAGCACAATTATGTGAATCAAGTGCATGAGTGTTTCCAACACATTTTATTGTAAGTAGTCTGGCTGTTTATAAGTATTATGTTCAGCTTTTACTTTTACTATATTCCAAGAAGCTAAAGTTTTTAGAAAGCTGAATGCCAGATAAGTGGGTCCTTTCCTTGAATTATTCTCAGCACTATCACTGTGTAGAAGACATTTAACATTTCATGTTTCAATTTCTTTATCCACAAACCAGAGGCCATCATCCTGACCTGTATCATCAAAAAGCAATTTCTATTAGCAAATTAATGACTGTTGAGGCAGCTATCAATGCTGAGTATCATTCATATTAGATTGGGCTTCAATTGCCAAACAGAAAGTGAACCATTCCAGGAAGCCCCTTTGGGAACAAGAGTTTAAAGTTTTTTCTCTCTCTGGCTGCTAAGGAAAAGTACTGGTCAAAGAGAAGAGGGAAAGGCAAGGTGGCAGGGGGTGGGGGGAGGACAGGGAGGAGAGGAGATAAAACAGTTCAAGGTTGTACTTCCCTGACTTCATTCCTGCAATGTCGGCCTCACCCTTTATGACAAGGTCTGGGGAAGATGTAGTTTATGATGTGCTTCAAGTGTGATAAAGAAGCTGAGAGGTGAGCCCGGGAAGGGTTAGGTGTCCTTGAGGACTGGATGGGCTTGAGTACTCTGTGAGGATGGATGTTATTAAATTGAATTATTATTATTAGCACTTAGACAACGTGGAGAGGAAAAGGAGGAGAAAAGAAAGAGCTAAATTAAAACTGCATGTGGGACACATTGTGAGAGAATTCTGAGAGCTACAGCTGATCTGTAAATACGACACAGACAACTCGGAGAGGGGCTCATTACTGAGTAGGCACTCTTTAATTCCACAAAAAATTAGTTTTACCAGGAGTTTTGTTCTGAAGGTTTTGAGGTAAGCCCAGCCTCTTCTGTGGTTTCACTGAGAAACAAGGTAGAACTAAATAGGATTTCTAAAGTCTGCTCTTTGAGTAACCTCTCTTCCAGTCAAAATGGATACCTATACCCTGATCCCCCTGTATTTGCCCACATTATTCCACCTTCCATAATGCCTTTTGGCTCTGATTCCCATTCTCCTCACCTTTATCAAGCCAGTTTTGAAATTGCAGTCGTTTTTATTGGTAGTAGTGGACACTTACGAAGTACTTACCATGTGCCGGGCACTGTGCTAAGCACTTAAGCCATTTATTATCTCCTTTTATCCTCACCTGTGCCCTATGAGGTAGATTTTGTTGACCCAATCTCACATTCGAGAATGTTATCTTTGAGAGGTATAGTAGTTTGACCCCAGGGCTCACAGTAAGTGTCAGAAATGGGATTTAATCCTGATTTGGTCTGACTCCAAATCTTGTGATATTAATGCTATGTTTTCCATGAAGTCGAAGCAGAAAACAAACCTGTATTGACTTGTCAATCCTACCAGCTTCTCTTAATTTTGTTAACTTGCCTAGGAGTACAAATTAAAGAAATGGGGCAACCTGGGAGGGATTATTACGAATCTAAGCTATCCTGAGGATTATTTTGTAGCCGATATTAATAAACAACAACAACAAAAATGAAACCACCAATGGAAGAGACCTCGAGTCAAGGAAAAAAGGTATTTAGTATAGATGGGGAAATGCTGAATATTTTTCCCATAAATATACAAGACAATCTATTAAAAACATCATTAATGTCCCATGAGGCATGCACTGATGCTTACATTTTTGTTTTTATATTATTTGATCTACCAGCAGCAATCTATTGAAAAATACCTTTTCTTTGAAATACCATTTCTTTCTTCAGATTTCACAACAGAAACACACTGTCCTCCTACCGAGGATTTTCACTTACCTCCTTAGCCTCTATCTCCCCAGGCTTCTGTGCCTCTTCTAGATATCTAAAGCCTTGGTGTGTTCCAGGATCGTCCTGCCACCTTCCTTCTCTGCTAGATAACCTAGGTGACTGACTGCATCTATTCTCAAAAACTTTATTTTGCATCTCTACAACAATTTTCAAAAATGTCATCTCTGTCCTAGGCTTTCCCTACACCTCAGACTAGTAGATTATCAACTGTTATTTAAAATTTCTACTTGGATGTCTAATAGCCATCTCAAAGTTTACTTGGTCCAAACATAATAAAGGCAGCTCCTGGGATGTCTGGGTGGCTCAGTCAGGTAAGCATCTGACTCTTGATCTTGGCCTAGGTCATGATCTCACAGTTTCTGAAATCGACCCTCCAGTGGGGCTTCACTCTGACAGCTCGAAACCAGCTTGGGATTCTCTCTCTCCCTCTCTCATTCTGTCCTCCTTCCCCACTTGCACACATTCTCTCTTTGTCTCTCTAAATAAATAAATATATAAACTTTAAACCAATAAACAAAAAAAGGCAACTCTTAATTTTTCAAGAAAAAAAAGTTTCCCAAAGCAAGCTTTCCCCATCTTAAAAAAATTAATCTACTCCATTGTACAAACTGAAAATCTAGAGATTATTCTTTTTTGCTTCTTTTACTCAACGTACCATATTTCTCTAATGAGTCTTATCAATTGTTCCTCTCAACATTTCTCAGATTGGCTCACTCCCTTAAATTCTCTCTATGTTCTAATTCAAGACTTAATAGCCTCTTACCTCTCTCAAAACTAAAATCTATTCCTCTCCACATGTCCATGCTCCAGTTATCTCCCAAAAGGCCAGCAAATGGTCTTTATAAAAGAGTAAGCCAGATTATGCCATTCATTTGGTCAAAGCATTCTCAGGATGTGCCATCCCAATTGGGTAAACACTCAAACCCCTGACCCTGGTACACAAAGCTCTCCGTGTGATGTCCTGGGTTAGAAATCAACCATTCCTCCCCTGCCTATTAGCATTCAGTTATATTGGTCCCTTTTCTTCCCTTTATATAATGCAAGATCATCCTTACCTTAGACCTTTCTCATATTTATCTCCTCTGCCTGGCATGCTCTCCCTTGTGACACTCAGAGAATTTTCTATGGCTTATCACTCCATTACCATCTTAAATATCACCTCCCAAGAAATCGAAAGTAGTTTCCAAGTCACTCTAATATCACTCTGTTTATCTGAATAGTGCATTTCTTCATGAACTCTCTTCATGTTTATTTTCTTTCTCTCTCTTCCCTTCTGACTAGGATCCTGATTTATGGAAACAAGCTTTGTTCATCTTTATAATACTAGTGATTAGAAAATGTCCAGTACAAAGCAGACTCTCTGTAGATTTTGTGGAAAAAAAGCAGAGAAAGAAATGAAAGAAAAAAAGGAACAGAAAAATAATGATCATCTATACCAATGCACTGAGTTCTTATTATCCAAAGAATGAATTTGAAATTTAACATAAGAATGTAAATGAGTGAGGAAAGTGTCACTGAAATTTAGTGAAGCCAGGTAAATGGTTAGAAGATAACAAATGAAGACTGTTCCCTTAAAAAGAGAAATAAAGCGGTTTAAATAAAGGACGTGAAAAAAAATAGCACTGCAGTAAAAGAAACTATTATATTCCTCAACAGAAATCTTCAAATTCATCTGGTGTCGTACAGTAGAAAGCACTTTGGTGATTAAGTAAAAAAGAAAAACAAAGTGATGTCACCATGAGATGATACTACACACACACACACACACACACACACACACACACACATATATTCACTGGACAAAATTTATAGTTATCCGTTTTCTAATTTCGACCACAAAATGATATACAAGGAAGATAAAGTGCGGACAGTGAGAGGCAGATAGATAACTTATCAAACGTTTTCATATTTTTCTCAACAAAAGATACTATAATTTTTACAATTATTTAAGTAAAAAATCTGAGATTGTATTAGATCATCTTCTGTCCCTTAAAAATCACATCAAATCAAATACTCCATCCTGCATATTACCTGAATAAAAATGACTTGCCTAAACTGTCCAGTTGCAGCACAGGACATCACTTGTGGGGAGAAGTACTGGGTGTTGTATGGAAGCCAATTTGACAACAAACTATTATAAAATAAAAAATAAAAATGTCAATTTAAGACTTCACTAAAACTTCTCAAAACCACATAAAAATATGATAAAACAAAAAAATCTAATGAATTTTGTTTGGCTCATCCTGTGTGTGTGCATACATATAAAGGGGGATGAGAGAGATCTGTGAGTGAGTGTGTGTGTATGTGTGTGTGTGTGAGAGAGAGAGAGAGAGAGAGGGGGGGGAGAGGGACAATGTACTTATATCATTCTGTCATAACTCTTTACATTTTTTCAACCTTTTTTCTTTTCATTTTCCCAATCTATGTTAACTATTCTCTGCCGAGCCACATTTGCGGTTTCTATTCTTCTTCTGCCTGTAGCTCTTTAGTGTACTCAATGTAAATAAAATTAAGCAGGTCTAGAATCTTCTTGCTTCTCTCTCTTACTTACATGTCAATGACAGCTCTTCTATTACTATTGCAAATTTACAGTCTAACTAGAAGAGTCTCCATTGTTAGCATCCTGTCTTCATCAGAACATCATATCTCCTTTGGCCTCCTGCAGTTGCTTCTTAGTTGGTCTTGCCCACATCTTTGTCTGCACAGTTACCAATGCAATATTTTTTTTTGACATAAATCCATTCAGGGACACCTGGGTGACTCAGTCAGTTAAGCTTCTGGCTTTAGCTCAGGTCATGATCTCATGGTTCGTGGGTTTGAGCCTCGCATAGGGCTCTGTGCTGACAGCTCAGAGCCTGGAGCCTGCTTCAGATTCTGTCTCCCTCTCTCACTGCTCCTCCCCAGCTTGCATTCTGTCTCCTTTTTCTCTCAAAAATAAACTTAAACAACTTAAAAAAACATTCAAGACACTTTCTTGTTTAAAACTCTTAAACAGCTTCCAATTGGGATTGAAGTAAATTCCAAATGCTTTCACACAGGCTGAAAAACTTTGTATGATATGATACCTTCCTAATATTTGAGGCTTTTCTTTTCTTTCTTTTTTGATGATAAATTTTAGTTTTAAAGATTTTTAAATTTTGAGTATAGTTGGCATATAATGTTACACTAGTTTCAGGTATACAACAGTGATTCAACACATCTCCATATGTTATACTATTTTTAAGCCTTTTCCCATCCCTTTCTCTACAACTCATCTTTATTCTACAACCGCTGGAAACTTCCATCAATCCTGGAATATTCTATGCTCTCCCCTGCCTCTGGACTCTCTCATAACTACCCTTTCTTAGTCTAGTGTTCTCTCTGTTCTTTTCTCCCAGCCAACTCTTTCATCCATCACCTGGGACTACTAAAATATCCCTCAGATAAGCTTAAAGCCTCCTATCGGATGTAATCACAGCATAATTGTCTTTTCCTCAAAGCCCTTATCACAATTGCAATTCATCACACAAGTGTTTGTGCAATTTTTATACCTCTTCTTAGACTACAAGTTACACGAGGGCAATGATATTATCATTCTGGCTCACTGAAGGAATTTAAGAAACACGCTTCACTTGTTGGATAACTGAACTAATGAAACTATTAGGGGTCTACACCTTCGAAAGCCCGTGTGTAGCATTTTGCCAACTCTCCTTGCTGATACACTTGCTTTTATTAAGATGAGGAAAGAAGCTTCCAAAACTGACTATAATAAACAGAAAACTTTGTTTAGTATGGTACAGTGACAGGAACATGAGGGAAAGATGACCATGTCATCTTGAAATTAATAACTTGGAGGAAGAAATATAGTCTCTTTAATGGTTAACCCAGTTCCCCTTATCTGTCTGGTGAGGGTACCAAATAGCATTTAATATGGACATTGGCTTTCCATATAGTCTTTGGCTCCATCAGTATTCACATTCCTGTCTCCTTCTCTGTGCCTCCTATTTGTTATCGGTTATATTTGCAGAAACCTTCTTAGAGGCAGCAATGATAACAAAATTTACTTTTATGTTTTCAGTTCCATTCTGACCTCTAAAACAATGGTCATATTGGCTAATTTGTACACATGTTTTCCTGATGCTTAATATATTTCTTCATCTCCTGTATGGGGAAAGGATTAGCTTGATTATGCATATTCTTACTTCATTCTGTATTTTAAATATTTCCCTGCTGGGCAGGAAGAGTGACTACAATGGAAATTATCTAATGAACGCATGTTCTCAAGGACATGAAGCAAAGACAGAAAGAGGGACATGCAAACAGAAATATATTCATGAGTCTCTTGCATCTTTACAAAGTTCACAGGGAAAGTTAAAAACCAGAAGGAGGTGAAAAAACAGAAAAAATACTGGATTCAGGAAAATGATGACTTTTGCTTTGTACAGATCAAGAAGAAGAACATGGCTTCGGGTAGATAAGGTACTGTTACAAATGACAACGAAGGCAGAATGATCATCCATCTCTTATTTTACTTCCATTTTATCTATCAGGAAGAATGATCTCCAAACTGCAAAGCATAAAACAATGCATAAAAAACAGATCATGAAGGAAGATAAATGCCAGGATCTTCAGATGGCATCTTACTGCTTTAAATAAGCTTCATGCTTAGAGCATTCACTGGGTCCATACTGTCTTTACCATCTGATACTTCCAACACTTGATAATTCTACTTTAGTATCTTACATTGTTTCTGAAATTCTGATCTGGGATGGTGCACACAAATGCTCAGTGGGACATTTCTATGAGCTAAAACTTAAAGAGACTTTATCTCTGGATTCAGGGAGTAGTCCCTAATTGCTCTTCTTGTTAATTTGAATCATATACGACATTTGTGTTCCATCCACTTGTGGAAATCCCTTTTACTTTAACCAGCACTGTATCCATTACTTGTGTAAGTTGTGGCCAGAGATTGGAGCATACCTTTCTAGGACACCGTATTTAGCCTGTTCTCTTGGGTGACTGCAATTGACCTACCCTCCTCAACTAGTTAGCATGTGCCCTGCCACGGCTCTTCCCATTTGCAATAATGAAGCTGCTTTGCTTCAACAGCCAATCTATATATAGACTTTAGATTGTGCTCATTCAAATGCCAAGGTGCAAGAACTGTCACCTCTGTTACTACTTCTCAATGACACAAACAGGAAACTTCCTTTTCGCTAAGGGGTTCTCAAGATTCAGAGGACTCCTCCTTTTTGTGGAAACAAAGCCTGGGTCTACTTTGAGGTCTGTCAGTTTTATACTGACGTCAGAGATTTTGTGACAACAACCATCTTGAATGCTACCCTTCAACTCTGGCTTTCTTAATTTAAAAAAACATGTCCTTGGCAAACAAGATTGCTTTCTTCCATGGTTCCCTTTGAAAATCACAATCCTTTCATGCTTATGGGTCACATCTGAGCATAAAGTAAACCCTACCTGGAATCCAGGAGGTATCTGCCAACATGTGCCACTTGCAGAGAACAGAGAAGGACTTCTTTATAGTTCAGTAAAGCATCACTCACTGTAGTTTAACATATATCATTGAAATCATGTTTTTGGGCACCTGGGTGGCTCAGTCACTTAAGAGTCCAATTTCAGCTTAGGTCATGATCTCATAGTTAGTGGGACTGAGCCCCACATTGGGTTCCCCACTCAGCATGGAGCCTGCTTAAGATTCTCTCTCTCCCTCTCTCTTCACCCCTCTCCCACTCACTCTGTCTCTCAAAAATAAATAAACATTAAAAAATAAAAAATAGAGTAATAATGTTTTATTCATAAAATTAATCTTAAAACTATAAAAGATAAAGAACAATCATTCTGTTTTTAGAAAAGATATAACACATTGTTTGTGGCAGAACTCAGATTAAAATCTGTTTTGTCATTCCCAACTGGATTAAAAAATTTGTTTTTATTATATCAAAATATTTTCTTGGTATGCCAAGGCATTGTCTTTTTAAATAATACATGTGTTCCTGGGGATGTGTAACAGTATATTATATATTTGGAAATGGGAGTCCTATGTCCACAAATTTAGAAAAAATAGATTAAGTTAATTTATGTGCCTTTGTTAGTGAAGGATTCTGCACAGCCTTTGATATGTTTGTATGAATTGTATATCTCTAAGAGTAAGATACATAGTATGAAATACTTCTCAAACTGAAAGGGGAGCACAGAGCCCTCATTTTTTTTTGTCATAGATCATCTTCCTGCAGATCTCATTTTGGGAAAAATATGCCTGAAATATATCCCGACACTAAGATTGTTCTGTGACTTCATTCATACTTCCCAATAGGACAATTGTCTACAAAAACAAAAACAAAAACAAAACATGAGGAAGGGAGATGAGGAATAAACATCAGATAACTTATCGCTCTTTTCTGAGAGATAAGCACAAGAGAAAGTTGGGCCAGTCTAAGCAGAAAGTGTAAAGAGAAAGTCATTTGAAGACAAATTCGGCTTAAGATAAATAAACGACTGCTTAGAATACGTTCTTGGCTGCCTGTGATAAGCCACCTCAAGACTCAGTCTCAAATGCCATTGTAAGCCAAGTGGTTAGAAATTTGCTCAAGTTACAAGTAAGTACATTGTATCTGCTTTCACGTTAACTGTCCTCTTTTCTCTAGCAGGTTTTAAGATTTTCTACTTAGTTTGGGTGCTTTGATATTTTATTATAATGTAAAATCCTTCTTGGCACACAGAGCAAACTTTTGATCAGAGATTTAGCCATATTTTTTTAAATTCTGCAAAACTTTTAGCTCCCACCTGTTCTAATACAGCTCTTCTCCTGTTTACTTCACTTTATTTTCTAGAACTCAGAATGAAGGTAGTCCAGAGACTTTCACTTCTGCTTCCTGTATCTTCCAATAGCTTTTTCTGAATTAATTCCTCAGTACTAAATAGTAACTGTAAGTAGTTTAGTAAGTAGTTAAAACAATTCATTACTTCTTTCTTGGACTTTATTTAGTCTAAAATTTATCCCATTTACGACATTTTGATTTAATTTTGTCACTTTTTATCTCTAAGATTTCTGAGCAGTTTTTTAAAAACTCTACCATTTTTTTTCACTGATGCTTTATTTCATAGTATCTTGTGAGTATGTTTTAATGGATGCAGTTCCTCCCACGTCCTCTGAGCATTGCAATCATATTTATTTATAAAGTTTGCCTTTATAGCAGTGATCTCATCTGGAGTGATTTCATCTGGACTTTGTTGATTTTTTTATCTTGTTGGCAGATTTTGGTTCATTTTATATTTCTGTATTTCTATTGTAAATTTATTCAGTTTTTTCTCTCTCTCTTTCTCCCACTCTTTTGAGTTATATTTCCTATCGCAGAGGTTCTGCAGATGCATCCAACCGTCCTAGAGCTACAGTTAAATGCTGTGTCTGGAAACGGCAGCCTGGATCTCTGATCCCATGGAGAATTCAGAGATATCACCACCTATAGACACAACTAACGTATTTGTTCAATTTCTGGTCAGGAGGCTAAGGCACAAACTTTGGAACATTGGCCAGAGCTTCTCGAAGCTTCTTTTTCTCCTGAGTGAGGGAGCCCACCTCATTTTTGAACACAGGCTCAGATACATAGATGTTTTCCTACCCCTTCACCCACAAGACTTGTCACTTCCGGTAAGCACACTCAGAACAGTAGCCCCACTTGTTGTACTGTTTTTATCCCTTTCTGATTCACAGAGATATTTTGTTGTTTTTAATACAGCTTTATTTTTCATTTTTAAAGTAATTTTATTAGTCATTTTATGTTTGAGACAGATGAAATTTACTGAAAAATGAACTTATGCCATCATTTCTATTGGAGGAGTATAATCTTTCAATTGACACTTATTATGCCTCATTCTTAAAAGTAGTTAGAGGCAGAAGGACTACCAAATACATTAGAAGAGTCCAAAGGAAGAAAAAAATATTAGCCTGGTAGAAATAGATAATGTAGAGAACACATAAATAAATAAATAAATACCCCCTCATTATTATCTTCAGACCTACTAAGAACAAAATCCATAGATAAGGCAAAAAATGCTATTTATAATCGAATATTTACTAGATCTAATAAGGGGTTAACATCCAAAATCTATAAAGAATTTAATACAACTCAATATAAACAAACAATCCAATTAGAAAATGGACAGAGGATCTGAACAGACATTTCTCCAAAGAATGCATACAGATTACCATCAAATACATGAAAAGCTGCTTAACATCACAAATCATCAGAGAAATGCAAATCAAAACCACAATGAGATATCACCTCATATCTTTCAAAATGGCTATTAACAAAATGACAAGAAATAATAAGTGTTGGCGAGGGTGTGGAGAAAAGGAAACCTTCATATACTGTTTATGGGAATAAACAGCAAAATGGTACAGCCACTATTGGAAGACAGGATGGATGTTGCTCAAAAAATTAAAAATAGAACTTCCATACAATCCAGCAATTCTATTTCTGGGTATTTATCTGAGGAAAATGAAAACACTAATTCAAAAGGATATTTGCACCCCTATGTTCAACTGTGGCATTATTTACAACAGCCAAGATAATGGTAGATTATGATGAAATCTTGCCATCTGTGACAAAATGGATGGAGCTAAAGGGTATTATGCTAAGTGAAATACATTAGACAAAGGAAGAAAAATACATTATAGTTTCACTTAAGTGGTATCTAAAAAACAAACGAATGAACAAACAAAATAAAACAGAAACAGATACATAGATAATGGAGAACAATCTGGTGGCTTCCAGAAAGGAGGAGGGTAAGAGAATGAGCAAAATAGGGAAAGGGGGTTAAAAGGTACAAGCTCCCAGTTATAAAATAAACATAGGGATGCAATGTACAATACAGGGAATATAGGTAATAATATTGTAACAATTTTGTATGCTGACCCCCAGTAGCCACATTTAGGGTGGTGATTATAATATATATAAATGTTGAGTCACTATGTGTATACCTGAAACTAATAAAATATTGTACATCAACTGCTCTTCAATTAAAATAGATAAATTAAAGTTTAATATTAAAAAACATGCATTTTTGGAAGAGTAAAAATATTATTTTTGAGAAACAAAGTAAAGCTAGAAGATAAAGTCAAATCTTCCATAAAGTGTAACTCAAAAACAGTGGAAATGAAAACTATAAGAAAAATGACAAGATTTACATAACTCATCTAGGGCCTAAACAGCAGATATAGTCAAGAGCATGAGAAAGTATAAGAATAACAAATAGCTATAGCTGAAAAATAATAACAGGTGATGCTTTAAAAGTATAAGGGTATGGAATTCTACATTGAAAGAGGAATGTCCATTTGGTGCTCAGCATAATGAAAAATAACATAATCACCCTAAGGCAAATCATCACCACGTTTCAGAACAGAAAGCACCGATAGAATATTAGTTATACATAAAGTAATACTTTATATGGATTATATTCTCAAAACAGCCAGAATGAATGCTAGAAATGAATATCTTCAGAAATCTGAGTAAATATTATTTTTAACCTAGAATTAAGGTAGACAAGCCAGACTGCCAATTATATATGAGGACAAAATAAAAACAAACAAGGCACAGAAAAGTTTACCTACCAGTCACCCTTTTGTGAGAAGCAACATAAAGATGTGCTCTGGAAATATGTAGTTAGTCAACCAGGAAAAATTTAAGAAAAATTCCATATCCAGGAACAAATATAATCATAACAGGAGAGAATTTAAAAGGAATTCCTTAGACTACAATGTAAAGCATCCTTAGAGATAGGGTTCAGGTGTAGGTTGTAGTCAGAGGATAGAGAGATGTGGTAGGGAAGCCTTCAAGGGATAAAGAGATAGAAGTATATCTGATATGGTAGAACATTTAGGAAAAATTTAGGATTTGGGTTTACTGTACAAAGCAAGAGAGGAAAGGAAAGGCACATAGAAAACTGATGGAAAACAAATTGCTGTGAAGAAAGAGAAGGTAATAACAATATATGACTAGGCTCTGTAGTGAACACTATTAATATAGTTATTATAAAATTAATAAAACTATTGTTTTAACAAATTGACATACTGTTTTGGATATATGCGAGCGATGCAGATTCTGTATTAGAAATAATGTATAAAATCAATACAAGATATAGCACGATATGCATAATGTTTAGAAACATGGGGGTGACCACCAGAAGACACAGCCCGAGTGGCCGTAGAGGAGATGTACCCGGGCACGAGAGTGCCATTAATAGCTATTTGGGTTTTTTTAACTATGCATATATGTTATGTAGATAAACATAAAAAACCTTCAGTTCTTCTTTCTTCTAGAAAACTTTTCATAATCTAGTCCACTAATTATCTCCTGGAGCCAACCAAAAAAACATAGAAAATGATGGGCAACCGTTTTCTCATTTCTTCCAAGAATAATTCAATAGGCAGCACCATTTTAGATGTGTGGTAAAGAAGTTAATTTAGCACATTCATTAAGTCATCAGGACTTGATTCTCTTGATGAATAGGTGGAGAAAGCCTACACTTGGGATTTGTTAAGACTGAACTGAACACTGAATTTTGATCATCTCTGCAGAGTGTCTCTTTCCATGATAACCATTTTTATCTTTATCACTCTGCTCACACACGTTCTAATTTTCTGCTCCAAAGCCTTTTCCCCCCTTCTTTAGTTTCCTTCAGAGCAGGACTCTATCCTACTTACCTCTACATTCCTAGTGCTGAAACTTCGTCTGATACTTAATATGCGATCAACAGATCTTGTTTTAAGTATGTTAATTAATCCATGGATATGTATCTTTAAAGACCGAACTGTCATCATCCACGTGGTGGACGATTTGAAAAGCCAAGTCATACCCATTCAGCAGCTCTTTGCACTTGGAAAGGTTGTTTAAACTCTCTGAAGCTTGTTTTTCCATTTACTCAGTGGTGATAATGTTAGCTAAACATCTCATGGGACCGTTGCTAATATCTAGAGAGAAGATGAAGGTGGTAATATTGAGTAGTAATCTATATAGGTAAAAGGATTGCATGTGTGATGTTAATAATGATTATTTATCCAGCCCCTAGCAGGTGAAAGCTAAGGAAAACTTAGAAGTCTTACAGTCCTTCCTGAATATCAAGGCTGGTCTTTCAAACACAGTGAAGTGTTTAAGTTTGTAAAGATGGTCAGAGTTAACCAGAACTCCCAGCATGGGAGGCTCAATAAAATGAGTGGAGAAGGTAGAACAAATAAGGTAAGTCTGGGTACCAGAATGAGTTTGAATGATGTCATCTCACAAAGAAATTCATAAGAGGGTTTTCTGTCCCTGGGCCCTGCATGCTGAATATCCACTGCAGTCTTCAGATTTATTGACAAGATATCAGCAAAAGGTGAGCTGCCAACAGATCTAATAAAAGTTGGACAGCCCTGTGCACAAATAGCTCCCACTGCAGGCCAGCAAAATGAATAGTATCTGTGTGTGTGTGTGTGTGTGTGTGTGTGTGTGTGTGTGTGTTGTGTAAACAAACTTTACCCAACATAATTCTCTAAAATCTGTTCATCTACTGACTCTCCCCCTCACCATCGGGAAATGAGAATTGAAAATATTTAAATACTGGCAGAGGGATGGGATCTGGGCGGCAAACCAATATTCTCCATTAAAGTCCGAGATTTAAAGATCCATTTATCAAAACCTTTGGTGTGTGCCCAAGTCTTCCTGAATTAATGCATGCATGCATATGAAAATCAATGTTTCCTGCCCATATAAACACTGCAGCTCTGAATCAATCTCTCAAAGCCGAAGAGGGTTAAATATTTAAACAAGCTATGTACTGAAATACATTTTTAATGCTGTGAAGTCATTCTGATGAAAGATTACTCAGGAGCCTTCATTACTGAGTGTAGAGAGTAATGTGGTATTATCGGAACAGATGGCCCAGCTGTCTGTGGGCTCTGGCCCCCCTCAGGGTAGATTCAAATACTCCTCCTAGAGTCAGCTGTTGGTAGCCAGTGGCCTGAATGGATGGCTGCCTGCACGCCACACATTCCTACATGACAGCCATGCTGGCTGCTGTCTCGGAGAACATTTCTTTAAGGAGTCAAATGCTGCTTTGATTTGATTTGATTTGATTTGATTTGATTTGATTTCTTTGTAAGCACTTCATGTTTCTGCTGTTTGTTTCAAGCGGAAGCTGTTGTTCAAGAATCTGGAGCGGACAAGCTGACCATTCTACCGCTTGTTGTCTGATTACTGCTGGGTTACTCTCAAAAGTCTGCATGGAGGATGATTTAAGGCTACCCTAGTTTGTTACCTATTTCTGATCAGGCATTATAGTGAATAGCAAGGCCACATTATTGCACTTAAATTCAAAAGCCCCGAGCTATAGTGCTTATTCCCTAGTTTACTGTTGGCTTTAAAAATTTTTTTTAAATGTTCTTTCTTTATTTTTGAGAGACAGAGAGAGACAGTGGGAACAGGGGAGGGTCAGAGAGAGAGGGAGATACAGAATCTGAAGCAGGCTCCAGGCTCTGAGCTAGCTGTCAGCACAGAGCCCAACTGGGGGCTAGAACCCACGAATGTGAGATCATGACCTGAGCCGGAGCCGGACGCTTAACCGACTGAGCCACCCAGGCGCCCCACTAACTGTTGGCTTTTGGGGAAACTGCTGTGACCTCAGTAATTTTACATCTGATCTCTGATGTTTCTCTCCTTTATAAGTCATAGAATTATGGAAAAGAATCGTAGAATATTAGTGACTGAAAGAGGACTGGGCTCAGAGTCCGGTAGAGGGATTCGGTCTCTAAAAGTCTTTTCAAACACCTTTGCTTCACTGCATCTCTAAAATAAGATGAAAATTCCCATTCTACCTACCTGTGTTGAATACCTTGAGGAATCTGTGAAAATATTGGAAAATATACATTAATTGTCAAAAATATACATTCCCAATTGTGAGAACTAGAGATGGGAAAATGGGAGAGGCTCTGACAGTGAGGAGGAGGGGTCTGAGGTATGGCTAGTGTAGTTGGTACATTTCAGAACATTCCAGTAATTTATAACTTAAACACTGTGCTGTCCCATGTCAGTCAGATTAGTTAAGTCACTGTTCATTCTCACTCTCCAAGCCATGCTGTGGAAGGGAGTCTGTTGTGAAAAGCAATAATCTGAGACCAAATTTATTTCAGTACCAATCAGGTCAGAGCTAGAAGCCACACGGTGTACAATGAGACCATAAATGATAAGCACACAATGTGATTTTGCATTTGGATGATGAACAAAGTTTAAAGGTAAATGTGATAATTGACAAAAGACATTACAGTCTTAAGTTAAATATTGACCCAATTAGACATTTTTGAAATTTCCTACTTGTAAGTTGATGCTGCTATTGGTAGTAGTTATTCAGTAAATAATAACATTCTTTCCAGCGAGAGAAAGTAAAAATCACACACTACCACAAGTAGACACAATTTTCTGTGGAAAAGCATAAAAAGAAAAAGTTGGAGAGGATTTACAAGGAACACTTGGCAGCTTTCACATACAGCCTCCTTGTTACAACCCCACTAATTCTACAAGGATCAAATCATCAACTGTAAGAGGAACTGGAGCCAGACCTTTTGAGGCACAGACTGATAGCTGCCATTTTCATTAGGTAAAGCCTGTCATTCCCTTTGCTTGCTTATTAGCTATGGATGCTGACGGCTATATACGTACAGCAGGGGCAGGCAGGTGCCAAGCCCCACAGTCCTGCACAAGTTTGGCATGTTAAGGGTCCCCAGTTTCATTATTTCTTTTTTTTCTACAGACTAAGTAGTTTCTACATCCTGCTTATTAATTTCACTTCTACCCATGAGCACTACAGCTATACCACTGCGTCCAACAATATGTTCCTATTGGCGATGTCACCGGTTCATCCTGGCCCCTGGTGACTCAGATGGTTGGACCAATTGCTTCCCGGTCAAGTCATATGATTCACTGCAAAATTATAAAAGTCAAAGGTCATGCATGAATTTGACCAATGGAGGTCAAGCCATGGAACCAGTACATGAATCCTCTGAAATATTTCACACAATTTCCTACTTCTTTTGCTTTTGTTTTCTTAAGTCTTTCCAACTGGGATATCTATATGCCACTCCTTTGGGATGTTTGAATTTTTCCTACCCTCTCTGTCCCTAAGTAAGCTTCATGGTTTCCATGAAGCATTCCCTAACCAAGTAGCCTAGTGAGTTATTTTACTCATCAGAACTATACCTCAAACTCTTTGAAATACTCATTTGTAACATAAAATACATATCACAATAGTAACTAGGTGGTGGAGATGCACCAGTGAATTATCCATAGTCCCCATCTTCTGCCACCTAACTAGTCTATGTGACTTTGAGAAAGTGATTAATGTCTCTCCTCTATCATGGGAATAATACCTCTTCCACAAATTATTGTGAGGACAAAATAAGAATGTGTGTGAAATTCCTTTACAAATTTTAAGGAGCTACATAAACATAAGGCATTGTTTTTATTGTATCTACTTCCAATCATATTACCTCTTAATCATTTGTTTTAGTGTATAAAGATCAAGATTTTTTTGTTGGTTTTATCAGAGTGATTTGCACATAAAGATTGAGTTGATTGATTCATTTTTGCCTTCAGATTCATGATCCAAGGTCTAATAATATTTCAAAATCTTGGCAGTCCATGACTGAGGTTTTGAGTTTCCTTTCTCCTTAGTCCTTGCAAGTTCAAATGGAGTTGGATGCCATCTATATGAGACTGTGGTCACTCAGACATGGAAGGTAAGGGGGGCTAGGGTGAAGGTCTGTATTCTCCATATAATCTCATTACACTTTCCTAATAACCTTCCAGTTTAGCAAAGGCACCTTGGCCAGCAGTTCTTCACCAAGTTTTTCTTTTTTCTTTTTTTTTTTTTATTTAACTGATTTTAAAGTTTATTGGTCTTATTTTGCTGTTAGAACTTTTAGCAAAAATCTTTAGACATAAGAAAGCAAAATAATAAGAGTGAAGAGTAAGTTTTGAATGTGTTTTTTATTTTTTAAAATTACATTATTTTTTTAATTGCTTATTTACTTATTTTGAGAGAGAGTGAGTGAGCATGAGCAGGGGAGGGACAGAGAGAGAGGGAGGGAGTGTGTCTCAAGCAGGCTTTGCACTGTTAGCACAGAGTCCAATGTGGGGCTCCATCCTCCAAACCAGGAGACCATGATCTGAGCCAAAATCAAGAGTTGGATGCCTACCCAACTGAGCCACCCAGGCACCCCTGTTTTTAATAAGTATATTCAAATGGCCATAGTTCATTTTTGCTCATTGCCATATAGTACTTCATTGTATGGCCATTTGTAACAAAGTGGATGGACTTTGAGGGTGTCATGCTAAGCGAAATAAATCAGGCAGAGAAGGATAGATACCATATGTTTGCATTCATAGGTCTAACAGGAGAGACCTGGCAGGGGACCATGGGGAGAGGAAGGGGGAAAGAGAGTGGGGGAGAGTGAGGGACACAGATCAAGGGAGACTACTGAATACTGAAAATGAACCATGGACTGAAGGGGGAAGGGGATGGAGGGAGGGAGTGATGGTCATGGTGGGGGGCACTTGTGGGGACAAGCACTGGGTGTTATATGGAAACCAATTTGACAATAAACTATTATAAAAAAAAGTATATTCATATGAGTTATTCTACATGATCTTTATAGGATGCCCACCAATCAAAACATTCTAAAACTCATTTTAAAGATGAGAAATCCTTCTCCACCTGACTTATTTAGCTTAGCATGACACCCTCGAGGTCCATCCACTTTCCTACAAATGGCCAGATTTCATTCTTTCTCAGATACCATATGTTTGCACTCATAGGTCTAACAGGAGAACAGGAGAAACCTAATGAAGGACCAGGGGGAGGGGAAGAGGGATAGAGAGTTGGGGAGAAAGAGGAACGCAAAACTTGAGAGACTATTGAATACTGAAAAGGAACTGAGGGTTGAAGGGGAAGAGGGAGAAAGAGGTGGTGGTGATGGAGGAGGGCACTTGTGGGGAAGAGCACTGGGTGTTGTATGGAAACCAATTTGACAATAAACTATTTAAAAGAAAAAAAAGGTGAGAAATCCAAGGAAATGGACTCCAAAATAATATTGTCTATGCTTTTTCTTCACTATAACAACAAGGAAATGTAAATCTAATGTATTTGAAGAAACAATTACAAAATCGGTTTTGCATATAGTCTGTGCAAATGACCTTACCCTGGGACAGAGGGCTGATCTAACTAGATATATGGGAGGAAAAGTAGTGGAACACGACTCTCTCACCCTGGGCTACAGAGAGCACTGCCATCACATTTGGACGCAGAATCAACACTTGAGAAAGTACTCAAGGAAGCTGCTGGAAGCGGAATTCTGAATGAATTGATAGTAGAAGATACTAAACATCATGTCATGCTGGAAGACTCTCTTGGTACATGTATGAGAAACAAATATTTTATGAATGAAAAACAAACAAAAATTGCCAATTACACTCTGATACACAGTTTTCTTAATTTCAGCTTATTTTAGTTGAAAAAGTCCTTTTACACTTAAATATAGATTTTTATGAAAATCTCTGTTGTGTATACATAGAAAAGAAAAGACTGGTAACATATACGGGTTTTGGAGGGTTTTGGTGCTATTCTAACTCTGACTTTTCTCAATACTTCTCTACTTGGATATTAATGCTCACGCATATGACAATATTGTCCTTTGTGCCATAAAAAGAACTGATGAGTCAGCATTACTTAAAGGGTGCTTTAGTATTGCTGCCAAGATTTTTTTAACCACTGTAATTCATTCTATAAGTTATGATGGGTGTGCTCACCCAATGATGATGTTGTGATGGACACCTGACTAACAGTGATTACTGTCATTTCAGAGGTATAAAATGTGATGGCACAAATGCATTCCATTGTCTATGGAAATAGGAAATGAATCTGTAGTTAGGGATGGTGTAAAACCAGGTGTAAGTGGCATAAATACCAGGGACCTAGCAAATTCAGCAGGCAAGTGGTGGTCATTCCTAGGATACGTGTGGGATTGGGGATGACTCTTCTGTGCCCTCTGGGGCTGATGCAATGGTGGATATAATAATTTAACTCGAGAATAAATGGCTGCATTTAATAATCCAGGACAGGGGCTGCCCCATTATTTAGATACTGGACTTCCACAATTCCAATATGCCCACTCACAAAACCATGAATACTCTAAGGTTTAAGACACAACAGCTCTAAATTAGGCATCAGGCATCCTGAGTGTCAATTATGCTTCTGCCATTAACTTGTGAGACAAGACTTCACTGGTCCTTATTTTTGTCATCTGAAAATGGAAAGAATCCCACTTGCCTCCTTTTCCTTTGAGATTACTATTTGTTTCCATAGACAGTCATACAATAGCGGCTCCATACAAGTTATCCAGATGAGCCTACCTCAGCTGTCTTTAACAATGACCCTTTAGCAGAGGGTACTCATAGTACACATGGGGAATCTAAGACTTGTCTGTTAAGTCACCAGACCAAGTTCAACTCACTAGTAAATGTCAGAGATGGGGTTAAAATACAGATCTCCTGAATCAAGTCCAGTTTTCTTTTATTATATCACATAATAATCGGGAAAGCTTATAACAAAATGAAGGGATATAGAGGAATAATGAGTTATTAATATATTCACTTTATGGACAAAGTGGAAGACATTCTATCTTTAATATTATAATTAAAGTCTTATTTATTTTCTAGATAAGATAAATTCTGCCTCACTGAAGAGTCTTATTTGGTGCATTTAGATTTTTTTCTTTGTCTCTCTCATCTCTAGCACCACTACCACCACCTCCAACCTCAGATGCTGATTATTTTTTGAGAAATTTGGACTAAATAAGAACCAGATCACAAGCCAGTCTTAACAATGCCGTATTTAATAACACCTACAAGACAAAGGATACACATGCAAACAATCCAGCATGTACAAATGAGCATTCATAGAGATTTTATCATGAACTTGGCACCATGTTCTGTGATTTTACATTTGTCAGCTCACACAATGCTTGCCATCTTGCTGATGAGAAAACTGAAGCTTGGCAAGATTACCCAATCTATCCACATTCACATAGATAGGACTTTTAATCCACTGCTTATTCCATTCTTGCTATCTGATTCTTTACAAGAGGGGAAATCAGAGACAGTTTAATTCAAATTCCTGTCCTAATATTATAAATTACTGCGTTTCTTTTGCCATGAGATTTTCCTGAGAAGGGAATGCATAGGAATTTCAAGAGGACAGATGGGGAAGAAGGCTTTTTAAAGTACTGGCTACTTTTCTTATAAAGAACACTAGCCATGGTTTTTCTGATTATATGAACATCTTCCCATGGAAAGAAACTTATGAATAAAATTTAGAAAACAAAACAAACAACAGCAAACACATCTTCAGAGAGGACTATGAGAGAAGCATCTGAAGAACTGGGCTAGTCTCCTTTGAAACTGTGTTGGGATGACAAGCAAAACAGTCTTTATTCTATTTACTCGGGGCTTCTTTACCATAGTCCTAGAGAAAGCTGTGCTCACACCCAAAGGTTCTGTGTGCAGACCAGCCTCTTTGAAACGTTGATAGTATCACTCATTAACTCTCCCAAGAGATACACAGATGCCTGAGTGAAGAGCTAACATCCTGCCTGATTTATTAAACACTAATTATATGCACAGCATTGGTCTAGGCCTTTTTCAGGGCACAACAACTTGTGGTCTTAAGGCTCAGTTAGCTGTATGTCTACACAGGGAGGCTGGATAAAGCATGTGAAACCTAATGTAATACCGGCTCAGCTCTGGTGTTGGTTTGGAATCTGAAGGGTAAGCCTTAAAAAAGTTCAGCAAAGACAAAATGACTATGAACAGAAAGATAAAATATAACTTTGAAATAAGTGATAATTGATTCAAATTTTCTTATTTTAGATTCTTATTTTCATCATCATTTCCATTGTAAAAAAATATTTCCAAAGAGAGACCTTGAAATTAAATGACCAGTATCTTGTAACCTCTCCAATCATACTTGGAACCCCAATCTTCTCTGGGTTTTCTACATTCTTCACAATCTCCTTTCCTTCCTACTGTACTCCTTCTTTCTCTCTCTTTCTACTAATCCCTGGCCTTTAATACTTCTTTCCCCATATTTCTCCTTATCTTCATAGTCTTTAACATATTATATCCTACCATAGCTTGTCTTTCTCATGATTTCTTGGTCTCCCTTCAGTCACATCTCTCTTTGCTGATGCTGCATTGTCAGTTGTGAACTAATGAATGCACCTATTGAGATTCCTGAATTCAGGGGGGATATTCTAGGAATCCAACATTTGGATTATCAGGCATTAAAGAACTTCAGAGATCCTCTTCCCAAAATATGTAAGGGGACCTCTGACATAGAAGGGCAATGCCTATAAAGTTGAGGTGTAAAAAGCAGAGGTCCTAGCACAAAGGAGTAAATTGATATCAGCTAATCTCAACTTTCACCTTGGACTCATGCTTATTTTAAGAAAGGAAGAAAAGAATCCCCTGCATATTGATTACCTACTATGTGCCAAGACTCGTTCTGGGCACTTTCAAACATTTAATTCTCCCAAGAGCCATCAAGGTGGATATTAGTATCGCCCAATTATAGATGGGGAAACTGAAGCTCAGAGTTTTAAGTCTATCACCCAAGGTCATGCAACTGACAACAGCAGAGACTATATTCTGCCTTTCTGCCACTTTCTAATGTCCTTCCTACCTCCTTTCCCACAAGGACCACTGCCACCAGACTATCGCAAAGATAGCAATCCTAACAGTTGTCTCAGCCTTGTAGTAAAGCTTTGATGTCCCTTTGTTGTTTCAGGCAGGACCCTGGGTGCCATGCTGAGGAAAGGACAGCGACAGTTTCAAGCAGACCAGGAGGAGACAGGGCTGGGGGCTTGGTCACACAAGTGGGGGCTGGAAGGTACAGGAAGTTGGCAGGTCAGAGGCCACGTTCCAGGGAAGTCAGCTAGGCAGGTAGACATCAAAGCCTAAACAGTCAGGGTCCAGAAACTCCATGATCACAGAGGCAGCGACAATGGTTCTATTGAACAGGAGACATGAAGGCAAACAAAGATTCTAGGACAGGTACCTCTTTTGTTGCCTGCTGAGTGTGAGCAGCTTTGGATCCTAGGTGTTAAAGAAAGTTATAACCCTTATGGAAAACTGTGCCCCTTATGGAACATAAAACAGAGACGTGGAAATTGTTTTATTGTGGTTAGTGCTGCAAAATGACTAATTTTGTGTTGGATGATGCATCTCATATTTGGAATTAAGATGTGAATACATGCACCATTTGCATTGCCTACATTTCATTGTTGTGTATCAGAAATCTCTAGAGACAAAAGATTTTTGGCCTCCAGCCTCATTATTTTATACCGCTCCCTTCCACCTATGACCTAGTGTTAAGTATTACCCCTTTATTCTCCTACCTGCTTCCACCCCCTGTCAAAACCTGCTCTCTGATTACACTTAGCAGAGTAGGGCACACTTCTTTCCTAAGGGAACTGATTTACTCAGATGGCAGCCATGGGAAGTTCAGTTAGAAAGACTCTTTGAACAAGGACTGAGATGAGGCAGGGCTCTCTGGATCCCCTAATCTACCAAGAAGTGAGTGAGCAGGTGGCTCTTCCACCTACACATAAGGTCAGTCCTGAAGGCAGTCAGTTTTTTTGTGTGTCCTGGAAGCATTTTCTCAGAGTGACATTGACATATGTCCCCATAAATAAATTAGCAAACCCATCTCAGCTGACACATTTGGCAGAAACAAGAAGTTCATGTGCCAGTGTGTGGGTTAATTCCCATGCCCGTTCCACTGGGAGAGATCAAGTGTATCAATGTGTGTTCATATCACCAGCACCAGGGTTGCAGAAAGCTTTTCTTTTCTTCTTTTTCTTAGTTTTCACAGAAATACATTTTGACTTATCTATATAAAAGATGTATGTGAGAAATTATTAAACTAAGAGAGAAGTGCTAGAAATACAGCAGGATGGATGAAGCAGAAATAGCACTTTAAAATGTACAAAAATAGAAATAGGGACTTCACACTGCTTACCCCCAAAATTCTCACTGTGCAAGGTAGATATTTATGTTCTTTATATTGAAAAGTTGCTAATGCTAAAACTTCATAAGAAATTAAGCTATGAAAAAAAGGTAAACAATATCTAGTCCCTTCCACCTTGTTACGTCTGAAAGAGTAGTGACTACTCAAAAATGCCTTTGCCTGCTCATATAATTCGATTTAAGTTTAGAGAACCTTGGGTGTGCTAAGTTCTTATGATGGGCTTTCCAAGGTATAAGAAAAATGTAAGTGGACAAATTTCTTGTTACAAATGGTTAACTGAGAGAAGCAATTACAGAAACAAACATAACAAGTTTACTCAATAAATATTGATTGAGCGCTTGAAATGTGCCAGGCCCCATGCTCGATGCAGCATGATTCATGCCTGTCCTGAAGGTGAGCAGCAATTCTCAACCAGATAACAGAATTTTTACCACAATGTTTGCTAGTTCAGTTCACCTAGTCAAGATATTTAGAATAATGCCTGGAATGTTTTTGTCCATTAATCTGCTTATTAATCATTTATATATTTACTATTCACTAATTATGTGCCATGTACTGCTAAAAGCTGGAGATATAGTAGTGAACAAGATAGATGAAGCCACTACCCTCATGAAATGCACAGTCTAGTGATCCTCAATTTTTTACAGAGACAACACAATGTTCATTTAAGAGGAAAGGCGCCTATCCAATCTAGTAAGAATGGTGCTTTTCTTCCTGGTTAGACTTAATATAAGGTTGTGCATGGTCAAGATCTTCCTGACTAGGAATTAGAACAGCTTCTAAATAATTTACCCCTTCCTTGAATATAGCCAACTCAACATGTCTGTGCCTATGTTTCCATGTGCTAGAGAAGTGATAGATATCCAAGAAATGCATTGTACAATATGAAAGTCACTAGCCTTCTGTGGCTATTAAAATTAAATTAATGTTAAAAATTTAAATTCTGTTTCTCAGTAACACTAACCCATTTCAAGTTCTCATGGACATAGGCAGCTAATGGTTGTCATATTGGACAGTGTGGAACAGAACATTTTCATCATCACAGAAAGCTTTCCTAGCACTTCTCTAGAGGATAATTCCTGGTATTAGCATCCATGAAGTCTGTTTTTTTGTGTGTTTCACTACAGAATTCCAGTTGTAGCTCCATGCTTTGAAATTCTACCTCGCCTTCACCATACATAAATTATATGGCATTATTATGCAAACTCACATAGATGTTTATGTTTTCTTGTATATGCTTTTGTCCCCTATCAGACTGGAAGAGTTGTAGGCAATGATCATGCCATACTTCTCTATATTCTAAATGCTAGTACAGTGTTCTACAGATGGTAGGACCTCAATAAATGTTTGTGCTGTTGGTGAAGAGGATAATTTATGATATTCAGTTGCACCCTAACAGACTGTGAGCTGTGCCTCTAGGCAAGAGAGGGGACTTGTACTACAGAGAAGCCCTAAGGGACAGATCACGAGTTTGGACTTCACCACATTGAGTTTGATCCCAAAGGCTATTTCTGCACATCAAGCCATCTGGAGATAGCGTGGGTGCCAGGCATCATGCCTGTGCAGTGATGTATCTCATCTCTTGGTATTTAAATGCTGTCTTGGCATGAGACACTGGTGTCCACAGTCAGCCACAGGCATAGGAAAAAAAGTTCTGACTCTAAGTTGTGGGTTGCAAACTTCATTTCCTTGGTTGAACTTAGTTATCTCTGGGGCCAGCCACACATCCATGTCCACAGCTGCAAGGAGTCTTCATATTAGGTCTCTAAGACTATGATCAGAAAAGCCTTGTAATAATGAGAAGGGATTAGAGTTCTAGGGGATGGGTCATGTCCAAATTCAGTACATAAAAAACTGAAAAATGATGTCTGCTCTGGAAGATCACATCCACTCTGGAGGATGAATTATTTTAAGTTAAGTAGCCTTCAGCATTACTCAGTTGCATCAAGACCCAGCTGCCAAGAGGAACAATATTGTAGCCACTTAAATGTTTCATATGATAAGCTTGTCTTCTTGTCATTGCTCCCTCCCTTACTGAGGTCCATTTTCTCAGCTCCCTTGTCTGTTTATATTTGCATCAAAAGAAACTGTACTCTTTTGCCCACAGTGTTGGCTTTGGAAATTGAGAGAAAGTCTAAAGCAATGGGTCAGGATTTACAACTCATCTTTTCTTCAAGCCTTCTTCCTTCAAATAAACTCAGTAAGGTAACCTTATTAAGTATTTAAAAATGAAGACTCTGAAGACGCAAGAGCTTACGTGAGTGGTGGAGGTTCCATAGTAAGAGAATGTTAGTAGAATCAGAACTAGAAACAAGTGTGGTAATTGAAACAATGTCAGAAGAGAAATTATATGATAAGATTTCAGATATGTTGAAAAGGATATCTGTCTTTCCTATGTCCCTTTGTCTGCTAATAAACTGATCATCATGACTATAGACTGCTTAGAATATATAAGGATATATGGTCAAATATTGGGTGTAAACTTCTTTTAGACATTCAACTGCCTAGGGATCTTTACAGTTCCAATTTGGAGTGGTTTTGAAAAAGAAATTAAAATATCCATGTAAGTTATGCAAAAATAGAAATTAATATACAGGCAATAAATGGTAACTGAGCTCAGAGGAGGACAAGAACCCCTCATGTAAGTGCTAACACAGATAAATTATTGTTTTATAGAGATGAAATGGAAAGTAGAAATTAGTGTGTAATTCCAAGAGAATGGGAAAGTAAGTAAACCACATAGAGATTGGGAAGTCCAATACTGGTCCAGTCGTGCAGAAACTAAACAAGAAAGGCAGGTTGGATCCATATTTTGAAGGTATTTGAATTCCTGGCTTGGAAGGTTTATCTTTATTCAGTGCAATTAAGAGGTATCCAATCTGCCCTCCTGACCCTATATAATCATGCTTACTTGCCTTCTTGTTTTTGTTTTTTATGCTATTCATGCCTTCCTTTTAATTCTTCCACATCAGTTGTTACTGGGATTTTCAGGGCTCAATCCAAACTCTACCTCTTCCAGGAAAGCTTCCCCAACTTATGTAGCAATTATACATAAATCCCATAATCTTCCACTTACATGGTGGCTTGGTATGTTTCTATAATGCTATCTGTTATGTCTACGTAAATCACATACCTCTGTACATTATAAACACTGCTAAAACATAAATTCCTTAACATCGAAGAATATAGTTTATGTTTCTGTTTCTTCAAAGTACAGGCCAGAGTTCATGGTAGAGAGGATTATGCTGACTTGAATTAAAGAAATGCAGTTAGTAGGAAAGAAGTATTGTTTTTATGCTGGTAAACTTCCTGAAATATAAACCTAGTAATTCTAAAAATACAAATGCTTAAAATCACTGTATAATTTCCATCACTCAATTTCTGCTTTAGGACTGATGGGAACAATGGAATGCATGTTTATCTCTAAAACTCCCTTAAAAATAAAGCTGAAAATATACTAAGACATTTCAAAATCATTTTCTTAAAACATGGAATCTAGTTTTGTGAAATCAAAGAGTATCTGTAATAATTACCAGCTTTGACAAAAAGTGCTCAAATTAAAAAAAAATTCTTCAATATGTATTGAAATCTAAGTGTGGATGCAGTCTTGACACATAAGAAGTGTGAATATGTACACAAAGACTTTAGAAAGTTCTTGAAACCTGTAGAGGCTATGCTCTTATTTCAATTTTTTCTTGTATATCATTCTTTTTTAGCCAGTTATTGTGAAGTTTCCTGCTTCTTCATTAAGACTACGGTCAGTGTCCTTTTCATCTTGTCTGGTATCTGGCACATAAAAAGTTGGTGACCAAAAAGAATTTCTTGAAGTCAGTTGTCATTGGGCTTTAATGACAAAGATGGAAAGACCTCAGAACTAAAGAGCCAAGTATTCATTCAACATCCTTTCTATGCATTACAGACATAATTAGAGCTCACTAAAGTGAGAACTTCTCAGAGCATTACTATTTGGAACTGAGGGTCTGGACAACTTTTCTTATTAAAGAAGAAATGCCCTTTGGAACACCACTTTGTGAAAACAAGAAACAGATATCCCCTCTTCACATGGTTGATCCCATATACTTGCTCACAGCATAATGTATAGATAGGAGTCTCTCATTCATATTTTTAATGTGAGAAATCAAGCCTTGGCTGACCCTCGGTAGGATCTAAACCAAGCTAAGGATGTTGGAACTCAAAGACCAACAATAGTCAGGGTATGTCCCGTCTATTTAATCTTTAGCAAACCTCTTCCTCAGCTCATCCAAGCAGGAACTGCAAGTTTTATTACCCGTCCAACATTTTGTTCCATTCTCTGACATTTTCTTGTTGCCTGTGATTTTACAAAGCATCTACTTTTCACAAGTGAAAACTGATTTTGTCCAAACAGATGCTTGTTTCTATATTTTGCATTCTGGAAAAAAAATATGGATATGATTTGGTTGGGGAGGGGGCTAGAGATAGATGGGAAATGAAATCGCTGGTGGTTGCACAGCTTGAGCTGAAATTAGAAGCCAAGAGAGAGCTGTAAGCAGGAGGAAGGAGGTCTCCAAAGGAAATTTGTTGTATAATAAAATGCTCATTGAAAATATTCTGACCAGGAGCCCTAACAAAATTCTTAACATATTATAGGCTAGAAGATAAAATGGCTTCTTTCCTAACTTTCTCTGAGAATTTGTGGTAAGCTAGATTTGGACAAGTTATTCCAAATGAGTCAAACAATCAAATCCTCAACCAATTCCTCAATCAGCAATCACCCCGTAAGCACAATTTTTCCGCCTGATTGCTGTTAGGCTTGAATCAAGAGAATCAGGAGAAAAACAAACAAGCAAACAAAACAAACAAACAAACCGCTTAGATAATGACCAGGAAGAGCTGAGTATAGGTGGGGCACAGTGATCATAAACATGCAGAAGGGTGAGCTGATGGAGACAAGACAGAGAAGGCTCAGGTATGATTTCTCTAGGGCACAGCTGGCCTGTTGTTCCACAGCTCAATCTACCTCTGTGCCCCTCACTCTAAATTCCTTGACGGTGCTCAGGGTTGGGAGAGGGCATGACGCCTGATGTCCCACCTGCTTGGCTGACACCACATGCACTAAGGCCATGCCTATTCTCCTCAAGGGGCTTCGCTGGCCTGTGTCTGAGATGTGCCTCGTGGTCACTTGGCTGCCCGTGTCCAGAGCCTACTGAAGCAGCGTGTGGGAACTGTTTGTCGTCCATTGCCACCATCCTGTATTTCTGAAGGGTAGCTGGTACAGATTTATACACGGACAAGCTTCTAGAGACCACTAAATCAAGTACTGCAGATGGCCCTGTGAATGGGGTGAGAGCGTGTCCTGGACAGTATCTCGTTTTGTGCTGTGCACCACCCCGCTCCTCAAGCTAGCGTGTTAAAGAGATTCTAGCTTTCCGCCCAGACTTTGATCATGCTGAGCAGTAAGTAGCCATGTCCCCCTCATATCCTGCAGCATCTGAGGGGAATATCCTTGCACGTACAGAAGGCACGCCACCCCTGGTATACATTCAGTACCACTCAGATGTAATTGGAATGGCTCCCTTCTAATCTGGTTTGGGCTCTGATGATAACTGCTTCCATTTATACAATCAGAGCTCACTGCTGAGTGACTTTGCATTCTACATCAAAGGTAATTATTATTTTTATAGTTCAATTAGCAAACATTACATTTCTGTTTGCCTTGCTAAGACGGTACAACTGAATTTAACAATAACACACTTATTCCAAAGCTACCAAGGGACAAGATGCTATTATAATATCATAGCACTTATTTTCCTTCCGTGTTTTCCCCACTACTCCATTATGCAGACAGGCCATATTCAATTTGAAAATGAGAATGCTTCAAATTAAGAATGTTAGGCCTAAGAAGGCCTTGTAATTCTACAAAACTAATTTCTCAACTTATAAATGAGGACACTCAAACCCAAATTCAGTGCTTTGTTCCAAATTATACCAGTCTGTAAAAGGATCGGCTCTCTAACCAATTATCTTCAGACTCCTAGTACAGTGCTCATTTTTTCCCTTCTCTCTTTAAGCTCTGGATGCAGAAAAGAGATCAGGACTGAAAGAAAGAGGAAATGATCACCATGTGTGAAGAATCTCCTGAGTGCACAGCATATTGTAGAATTTAATGCCTTAAACTGGATACCTAAGCCCTAGTCTCTGATCTGACACCAGCTATCTGTGTGACCTTGTGACCTGATTCTCCCTGAGCTTCCATTTTCTCCCTCTTATGAACAAGAGAGCTGGGACTAAAGTAGTCCATGAATTCTTTCTTGCACTATCATTCTGGAATAAGTGTCAGCCATACCTCAGTTTAAGTGTCTAAGAACCTTTAAAAATTTTTTTTAATGTTTATTTTATTTTTGAGAGAGACAGCAGGGTATGGGCAGAGAGAGAGGAGACACAGAATCTGAAACAGGCTCCAGGCTCTGAGCTGTCAGCACAGAGCTGAACGTGGGACTCAAACTCATGAACCGTGAGATCATGACTCGAGCCGAAGTCGGATGCTTAAGCAGCTGAGCCACCCAGGCATCGCTCTAAGTACCTTTTAAATATTCTTTTTAGTTTGTTGATGCAAGTGGAGAGTGGGTCTTTTGCTTTGTAGCAGTATTGCTATATGTTCCTGGATTTAACCACAATTAGAAGCCTTTCGAGTAGGTTATTTTTTCCTCTTTATTCCTGAAACTGCTGGCATAGAGCCAGGAGGAAGAATATATACCATCCCAGACGCAGAGCACGGTGTAGGAGTGGGTGGCCCGAGCTGGGTCCAGCACAGAGGAGGCAGTCTCCTCCTCTCCCACAGGCTGCCCGGGCTGTGTGGGCACAGGGCTCTCTAGCAATCTGACAGCCTGTTCCCATATTATCACTGTTTTCTCCTCTCCAGCTTTATTAAGCATGTTAAGTAAGATGTTTTGCCATGTTCTTACAGAGTCTGCTGCATTGATTATTCACAATGCCAACCCCCCTCCTCCCATCCTGCTTGGTAGCCCCCCACCCCTGCCTTGATTTATTACCCACTGTACTGTTCCCAGCACAGACCTTTTCATCATTGTCACATATATGAGCCTGGTGATGAGGTATACTCGGCAGTGGCTGGAGGGCCAGGAGGGAGCTGCAGGAGCCAAGCTAGGAGTAAGTTTGCAACCGATTATATCTTTTTTCGAAAACCCATCTCTGCTTATATTTTGGAGGATCCCAAACATAATTCTCTTTGTCTCTTTATAATATATAATTCAATGGCCTACTTGAAGAACAAAGTTTAGACTTTATAGGCAAGTTTTACCAGAAGTCCTGAAATAAGTAACAAAGGGAAAGGCAACCAACTACTGAACATTTAGTAAATGTGCCAATCACAATGTCAAGTGCTTTATGTGGGTGATGTCACATGATTCTATTTCAAAACAACAAACAAAAAAACCAAACAACAAACCCACCTTGTTACACGGATTCTGTTTTAATCCCACCATTCTTTTTCCTGTGAAGAGATTAAAGCATAAAAGGATCTAATCATATCACTACAAAGCTGGGAGGTCCAAGGCCCAGCTCTCTCTGACTTCAGAAAGGCCCTCCTAATGACTACATAAATACTCTCTCTCCAGATTCAGGTACAATGCAGCATTTTTTTTCTAATGATCTGAGTGGGTTTTCTATTTATGATTTTTAAAAATTTAGCTGAGGCAAAGAAAACATGGTGTATGTTATGGAAAGCCAATATGTTAAACAAAAATGGAAGGCAGAAGTAGGGGAAAAACTCTAGAAAGAGAAAAGAAAACATTGGAGACTTTTGAGCAAGGAAGGACTTGATATGAATTGTTATTTGTGTGTTTTCTAATCTCCTATGTTCAGATTATGTTGTGGAGGGCAAGAGAAGAAGTAAAAAGAGCATTTAGGAGCCGAATTCCAGTGTGTCTCCTCCTATTCTCTCCCCACACCCTATGACATAAAACAAAGATGAAACAATGACATCTCTAGATGTCTGTCACAAACACTTCACTGTACGCCATCATGCATCTATCCCTGCACTCTACTTCTTTAATGAGAACCAAGGTATAGGCCATAAACCCTCTTTGTTCTGATAATCCAGCACACAGCTAGTCAACCAGAGTTCAACTCTTGTCTGCCCTTTTTTGTTGTTCTTCACATACAAAACAAAACAAAACAAAAACCCATAATTCTTTTTTTTAAATGTTTTTATTTATTTTTGAGAGAGAGAGAGAGAGAGAGAGAGAGAGAGACAGAGTGAGCAGGGGTGGGTTAAAAAGAGAAGGGCCATAGGATCTGAATACAGGCTCCAGGTCCTGAGCTAGCTGTCAGCACAGAGCCTGATGCGGGGCCTGAACCCACGAACTGTGAGATCACAATATGAGCTGAAATCAGATGCTTAATCGATTGAGCCACCCAGGCGCAACCCCCCCTACAATTCTTAAATGAACCTTCACTGAGTTTTGATAAAAGCATACATCCATGTAACATATACCCCAATGAAAATATAAAACATTGCAACATCAGAAAGTTCTCTTACATCCCTTGTGAAAGTTTGTCCCTATCTTCCAGAGGAAGATTTTATATCCTGATTTTAATCCATCAGTGATTACTTAACTGCTCTAGAGTTTCACATACATAGAGACATACAGTATATATTCTTTTCTGCAAGGTTTCTATTACTCAGTATATTTTTGAGATTAATGTGTTTCCATGTATTGGTAATATGTTCCTCTTTGTTGCTAAGTAATATTTCATTAAATGAATACGTCACCTTTTGCTTACCCATTCTTGTGTTAATGGACATTTGGGCTGTTACCAATATTTTACCATTGTGTGTAAAAGTGTTATGAATATTTTCATACAAGAATTTTTGCAAACACTTGTTTTCACTTATTTTGAGTAAATACATAAGGGTAAATTACTAAATGAGAGTAGGAAGTTGTATATTAGTTTCATGATAAACTACTAGAATATTCTCAAAGACATTTATGAATTCTAGTTGCTCTGCACCTTCACCAATATCTGGTCTTTCAGTCATTTAAAAATTTTAGCCATTCTGAGGAGTGTGTTAATATCTCTTGTGGATAAATTTTGATGGCTAATAATGTTGCTTTTTCATTGGCCTAACAGGTATTTCTACATCTTCTTTTATGAAGTTTGATTTTTCTTCATTTTTACTGGGTTTCAATTTTTACCATTGCAACATTTTATATTTTTAATATTTTAATATATTATAATTATTGTAGGACTATTTCTGAGTACTATATTTTACAGTAAAATCCTCAGAATACTAAAATAAACTAGGAACAAAGATTTAAGCATGTAAGCTGCCATTGAAGCCATCCCCAACTATTCTACTACTTCATATGTACTAGAGATTTTATTTTAATGTATTAAATTTTGTCTTTGTTACCTTAAATATACAATAATGTTTCCGCCCAGAGTAAGCAGAAATAGAGTGTAATAACTACTCAAGGAAAAATACGTCAATAAAAATAAATGTCAAGAAAATAGGAAAAAGAAATAGAAAGTTGAAAGTTTTATAAAGAAAATAAATCCAAATGTATCACTTGTAACAATAAATATAAGTGGACTAAGCACTCAGGTTAAAGTTCAAGATTGCTTGATTATATGAAAAATACAAGTATGCACTCTTTAAAACAGACTTATTTAGAATAGAAACACTGAGAATAGAAGACAAAAATAAAAAAATATTTATCAGGAAAATACTAACCAAAAGGCAGCTGATTTAGCAACACCAATATCATGTCAAATATACTGTTATGGATAAAGTGTGCTACTACATAAAGATTTCAATTTGCTGGGGTGCCTGGGTGGCTCAGTAGATTAAGCATCTGACTTCAGCTCAAGTCATGATCTCAGGGTCCATGAGTTTGAGCCCCATGTTGGGTTCTGTGCTGACAGCTCAGAGCCAGGAGCCTGATTCGGAACCTGTGTCTCCCTCTCTCTCTGCCCCTCTGCTGCTCATACTCTGTGTCTGTCTCTCTCTCAAAAATAAATAAATATTTTAAAAATTCTTTTTCAATTTGCCAGGGTGACACAAAATTTCTAAATATGCATGTACCTAAGTCTATAGTTAAAAAACCATGAAAGATATGAAAAAATCTACATCAAATTTTAAGAGTTAACACATCAGCAATCAGAATATGCTGAAAGATAAAGCAATAACAATATAGCATATACATGAACAACACTGCTTCAAACTTGACTGAATAGACATGGAAACAACACTGAATTAGGAAGTGGAGAACACAGATTACTTTCTAGAATAGGATATATCACTATCTAGAAATATTAAAATAAATTTTAAATAATGTACATTTCTAAGTAGATAACATCGTATGTATTTAAATTACTTAGAAAAAAATTAAAAAATCTACACACCAAAATTTGTGAAACAAAGGAAGTTTTAAATGTCTAACTTACAAAGGAGAAACGGCTAACCCTCAATAATACACTATACATATTAGAGGGAGGAAAAATTACGAATTAGACCACAATAAAATCTTAAAATACAAATGCTTTCACAAAGAGAACAGGATTTAATAACATAAGATAAAGACAAATGAGAGAATTCATAAAGCTAAAACAATTCATTAAAGAGACTGATGAAATGGACAAATCTCTGAAAATAGTGATCAGGAAAATAAGTATGGAGTTTGACAGAAGAGCCATAAGAATTGTAGCAGGGATTACAAAGTGAACAGAAACGTTGGACACCTGAAACTAATGTAATGTGTGTCAACTACACTCAAATTAAACAAACAAACACATAAGTTCTTGGGTGTAGATCATCCCTCCCCATCAAAAAGAAAAGTGAAGAGAAGAATATTATGAGCAACTTTATTCTAATCCATTTGAAAACTTATATATATTTGAAAAAAAGTAAAAAAATACATAAAATAAAGAGATTATAAATAAAGAAATATTATTGAAACTGTCAACATTTTGAAATGGTTAAGAATCCTTGCAAAGAGACAGAGCCTGGGTGGCTCAGCCAGTTAACTGTCCAATTCTTGATTTTGGCTCAGGTCATGTCAGGCCCTGAACTGAGTGTAGAGCCTGCTTAAGACTCTCTCTCTCTGTCTCTCTCACTCTCTCCCTGCTCTGCCCACTTCTCCACTCGTGCTCTCTCTCAAAAAGAACAAAAACAAAAAGAATCCTTGCAAAGAGAAACATATCTATAACATATCTATATATTTACATGATTAAGCAAAATTTAACATTTTTACATTTTTTGTCTTAGGATTCTTCAGGAGTTAATGTTGAGACAAGGATTTGAGTGAAACAGTGTCTTTGGGAAGTGATCCCAAGAATCACTGAAAGGGATGAGGAAGGAAGGCAGAAAGGAGAAGGAATACAAGAAAAGATAAGTTGGTGAATGGTTTGCTTGTGGCCAACTGAGTCTTGATCTCAGGAGAAACCTCTGACTAATTATGTAGTCAATGCCTTCAAATTTTCCCATCTAGAAAAAAGGAAACTGGGGTACATATAAACTAACATCCTTCTATTATTGGCTGAGGGCTTTCCCCAAGGGCATTTACTCTCCAGCATGGCCACCCTGTCTTAGAAATATACTTCCTTGCCTCCAATAGGCAGAGGAGGTACTTAGGCAGAGTCTCTAGTGCTTGCGGCAAAAAACTTAACTATAGAGAAGGGTGGGAGGATGGGTGAATAGGTAGGTGAAAGGGATTAAGAGGTACAAACTTCTAGTTATAAGATAAATCATGTGGATGAAAAGTAAAGCATAGAGAATATAGTCAGTAATATAATAATTTTGTATGGTGATGGGTGATGACTATACCTATCATGGTGGGCACTGTGTAATGTAGAGAATTGCCCAGTCACCACGCTGTGCACCTGAAACAAATATAGCATTGTATACCTACTATCCTTCAATTGAAAAATAAGATAAAAATTATGAAACACTATCAGTGTATCTGGAACTGGTGAGTGCTGAGGATGGGGCACTGCTAACATCTGCTAACTAACCAATACTTAGGAATCAGATTATTCCAATTGCCCCAATATATATATAGTACTAAAAATAAGAGAAATTTCAAGCAAATACATTCTTACGAGAGGTGCGGAAACCCTAAGTGAAATATTAGTGAATCATATTTAGCGGTTTATCAAGTTGGATTTATCCAAAAAATGCATGTTTGATTTAATAGTGGATAGTCTGTCTATTAAGGTAATCATTACATAGATTAAAAAGAAAATATCCCTAAGAACATCTTGATAGATAAAAAATATTTGGTAAACTGTACTATCAATATATGGTAAAAAGTCTTATAAAATAAGAAACAATAAGTAGTTCCTCAAATAAGTTCCTTATTTATATAGTTCCTTAGAAAAGGAACTTCCTAATTTGGATCATCAATTCTGATATGTGGGATTTTCTTCACATCAAGAAAATCTAAGAAGCTGGGTGTCCTATTATTCAACTACTTGTGATACTGTATACCCATGATAGTGCCAGATCCTACAGCTCAAGGTCTCAGTCTTACAACACTGTTCCCCATCCTTTCAGATGACATTTGCAAGTGCAGGTTGTCACCTGTGCTTCTGACAGACCAGCTATAGACTGGAGGTTCCCATTGCACCTTCCTTGTGTTGGATTAATTTGCTAAAGTAACTCACAGGACTCAGAAGAAAATTTTGCTTACTAGGTTACTAGTTTATTATAAAAGAATATAATTGTGGAATAGCTAGATAGAACAGAGAGAGAGGACAAGATATGGGGAAAGGGAACAGAGTTTCCATTTCCTCTCCAAGCCTGCCACTCTCCCCAAATTTCCACATGTTAACCAACCAGGAGGCTTTCTATCCCCCTGTTTTTTTTTAAATTTATTTTTTATTTTATTTTATTTTAGAATATAACACTATTTTTTAACATATGCAATTATTTTCCATCATTTACAATACAGTAGTTACAATGACACTGCAAATGGATAAGCAACGTAAAAAATCAGAACCCCAACTTCTATTTCATGTATTAGACTTATACAGAAATTAGAAGGTTAAGTAACAACTAGTTAATCACCTAATTTCACAGCTATCTGAAGTGGCAATCATTATATAGCAGCTTATCTATGATACATTCAAGATACATGATACAATTTATTACTTGCCCATAAGCTACAACACAGCCTGCTTAATACCTTTCCTTAAATTCCACCTCTATACTACAATA
>NC_043713.1:33705785-33714376 GCF_006229205.1 Suricata suricatta | reverse complement strand
TCTCAGAGGCTCTGCCTTGGTGTCTACAGAGATTAGATAGGTGGCACGCCAAGCTCTGCTGAACTATGAACTGTAGGCCACTCTAATGAGTCCGATCTCCCTTTGCCTAGGTTGAGCGGAGTTGTATTTTCCAGGCCCGCCTCGGTTCAAAGTTTCAGTCCATGCACTTTTTATGCTACCACAGATGAGATGTTTTTGTTTTAGTTGCTGGCTTCTTAGGGGGAGGAATCAGTTTGTCTTGGCTCAGGCTGGGGTTTCGGCTGCCCCTGCCTGAGGCGAGATGCGCAGCAGAAGGTGAAGTGTGTGTGCACCGTCACAGACTCAACCCAAGTGGGGATGGCGTTAGCGTTGGGGGAGGAATGAGGGCGTAGTTGTTGCTAGAGGCGGCGCCAGGAGCTGCTGGAATGAGCTGGGAGCTCCTGCAGCCTGCGCGCGCACCCAGGTCTCCACTGCCGCCAACTCTCTGTAGGGATCGCGCAGAGGTGGGGGCTATTTTTTCCCTGTTGGCACCTGGGAATCAGGGTTCGTGTGGCCAATGCTGGGGGTGAGATGCACCGTGGAAATGAGGTGTGTGCTCCCACTCCCAAAACCGAGGTCGAAGTGAGCACCCCTGACACCGCTGCTGCAGCGGTCGCCAACTCCTCACCAAGATGGCGCTGGGCTGGAAGCTGTTCCTTCCCTTGCACCACCTGGGTTCGGGATTTAGGCTACCCAGCAGTTATCTATGGGGTGAGCTTCTCTCTCCAAGCGCAGTTAAGCGTTCTTTACCTCTTCCCCAGAGACAGTACTATGAGCGTGTTCAGTCTCTCTATCTCTTCCCTTTGTCTCTCGGGCTCTGTGCGCTTGCCCTGCATTGGGCGGGGGCTCCCACCTCCCCTGCCCATCTTGGGCTGGCCTGTTTTCCAATCTCCCCAGCTTGCACTCACTCACTCATGTATCCTTCAGGTTCTCTTCCTTCTGGAGTCCGTATTTTCTCCTTCCGCTCTTGCAGATGAGAGTAATGTCCTTCTCAGCTCAATCAATGGGGCAGACGAAGTTTACAGAGCTCCCTTCCTCTCTGCCATCTTGGCTCCTCCCCTCTATCCCCCCCGTTTTTATGAAGCTTTCATTAAGTAGGCATGATTGATTAATTTATTGACCATTGGTGTTTGAACTTGATTTCTAGTGCTTCTCTAGGGGAAGTCAGGAAGATGGAACTGAAATTTCCAACCCTTTAATCACATGGTTGGTTCTCCTAGTCACCAGCCTCCATGCTTAGATGTTATCTAAAAGTCATTTAATTAACTTAACCTTTAGAAGACACCTGAATTATTCTTATTATAGGAAATTCCAAGAGTTTTAGGAGCTTTGTACCAGGAATGGTATAAAAATCAAACATACGTTTATTATTATAAATCACAAAATCACAAACTTCTTTAACCTGATAAGAAAAGCAAAAAGGGTGACAAAAACCAAGGACAATGCTCTTCCACATGAATAAATATTTTAAAATATTTTCTTTAAAATCACAAATAAGGCAATGAAGCCCATTATCATCATTTACAGACATCATGCTAGATATCCTAGGCTAGCAAAGATGAGAAAAGAGATATTAAAGGCAAAAGAATCAGAAAGATATAAACAAAAATTATTTTCAGATGTTATGATTGTTTACATAGAAAATCAAAAAGCATTCACAGAAAAATTATTAGTAATAATAAGAAAGTTCAGCAATGTGGCTGTGAACTGTAAGATCAATATACACAATCAATGGCATTTCTATATACCAGCATAATTCAGAAAATATAATTGAAGAAAATATTTTCCTTTATAATAGCATCCAAAAAATAAGCTGTCTGTGAATAAATATAACTGAAGATATGCCAGACTTCAAGAGAAAATTATACAAGAAAACCAAGATGAAAAGAGAAGTACATACTTATCAATAGTCACTATAAAAATGTGACCATTCTCTTTATATTGATCTGTTCACCAATGTAATTATAATCAAAACTCTAATAGAATTTAAGTGGAATTGATAAGCTGATTCTAAAATTCATGGAAAAGTACATGACAAAAAATAGCAAGACTTTCGTAAGGAACAAGTTGAGACAATAATATTTCCCGGATATAAAGGCATAGTACACAACTGAACTAACTATGGAAGTGTAGCATTGAATTAAAGAATAGATTATTTAATAAACATGGCTGTGTTGTAGACTGAATGGTTGTGTCTCCTCTCTATTAATATGTTGAAGCCCTAACCTGCAATGTGATGGTATTTTGAGGTGGGGCATTTGGAAGGTAATTAGGTTTAGATGAGGTCATGAGATCAGGGCCCCATGATGGTATTAGTGACCTTATAAGAAGGAAAAGAGATGACAGAGCTTGTTCTCTTTATTCACCATGTGGGGATACAGTGAAAAAGTGGCCCTCTGCAAACAGGATAAGGGATCTCACCAGGACCCAAATTTGCTGGCACCTTGATCTTGGACTTCCTAGACTCTGGAACTGTGTGAAATAAATGCCTGTTGTTTAAGCACCCAGTTTATGGTATATAATTAGAGAAGTCTGAGTTGACTAAAACTGGCTGAAGCAATTATTCATATTAAATGTCTGTGTGTGTGTGTTTGTGCATATATATAATATATAATACACTATATGCAATAAAATATGCATTATAAATAACATATATGGTTATATATTTTAAATATTATCTAATATAATCTCTTTATCATATACATTATGCAAAATGAAATTCTAGTTAGAATAAACTCTTCAACATAAAAAGTGACATTTAAATTATTTGGAACAAGAAAAAAAAGAATATGTCTATGAGATAAGTTATGGATATTATACTAAAGACAAAACCAAAGGCTAGTAATATAAAGAAAGTTATTGATGAATTTGACTAAATTAAATTAAAAAAACGTTCATTCATTGAGAGGCACTGTGTTAGTCTGCTTGGGCTGTCATACAAGATACCACAGACTGGGCACTTAAACAACACACATTTATTTTCTCATTGTTCTAGAGGCTACAGGTACCAGCCAGTTTCTGATGAGACTTCTCCCCTTCAGTTACATTCGTATGTGGTCTTTCTCTGTGTGGGTAGGAGAGAGCTAGTTCTCATGTGTCTTCCACTTATATGGACACCAGTCCTAGGGGATTAGGGTCCCATCCTTATCACCTCATATAATCTTAATTACCTCCTTAATGGTCCTATCTGCAGATACAGTCTCCTTGGGGATTAGGGATTAAATGTATGAATTTTGGTTAGATGTAAGTTAGCTCATAACAGACACCACAAAGACATTAATTTAAAAAATAAACAGAAGGTACAAAGTAGAAAAAGAAATTTGTAACACATATAGACGAAGGAACTGAATTTTGAACATATAAATAATATAAATCAGTAAGAAGAGATAACACAATAGAAATCAGGCAAGAGACTTAAAAGGGCATCCACAAAATAGGAAATACAAATAGACAATTTATTAACATATACTTAACCCCTTTAGGACCCAGAGAAAAGCAAATGAAACCGGAAGGAGATATCATTCTACACTCACATGACTTATCAAGATGAAAGTGCTTGATAGCTCTAAGTAATGGCAAAGATGAGGTGCAGCAGTAAAAGCACTTTTGTAAGCAATTAAGCATCATGCTACACAGATCTTTTGCCCCAGCAATTGTAGTCCTAGATAAATGCCTACAGGACATATGTCACACAAGGATCAGAAAAATATGTGCCACAATATTTGTAACAGAATAAAAAAGAAAATGACTTAAATATTCATCAATATAAAGGAAGTTATAGCGTAATTTTATAAATGGATGATATATTGCAGTGAAAAATGAGTTATATCTATGTACAGTAACTTGGATGACAAAAATTGTCATGTTGGAAATACAAAAGAAGTCACATAAAATAATAATAGTATAATACTTATTTATGAAAAGTTTAAACAATAAATTAAATATTGATTTAATGCTCTGTGTCTGTATGTGTGTCGTGTGTGTTTTGTATTTTAAAATAAGGAAGTGCATTAAGAATGACAGTGTATATCTAAAGGATACAGTAATTTGCTTGAAAAAGCTCTCCCTGGCCAAATATGGGACAATTTGAGTATATTAGTTTTCTATTTTTGTGTAAAAAAATTCACCACAGACTTAAAAACTTAACACTGATTTGGTAGTTTTATAAGGCAGAAGTTCAGGATTGACTGAGTTCTCAGCTCAGGATCCCACATTGAGGTGTTGGCCAGTCTGCATTCATATCTGTAACTCTAAGGTAAGAATCCACTTCTAAGATCATTCAGGTTACTGGCTAAATCCAGCTCCTTGAACTGTAGTTCAGGGTCTCACCTTGTTGCCAGCTATTGCTGAGGGGTTGCTGTCAGCTACTAGAGGCAGCCACATTACCTGTAATTTAGTTTTCTCCATGTTGAATGCCAACAAAGGAGAATTTCTCACATCAAAGTCCTCTCATGTTTTGAAGGTTTCTCGCCAGGAAGAGCTCTGTTCCTTTGAAGGTTAAGTCTACTGAGGATAATCTTCCTTTCTTAGGTATTTCTGCCATATAACGACCTAATTATGACAATGATATTCTATCTTAGTGTCTCCACTTTCAAGAGAAGGCGATTTAGGATAATTTTGGAGTCATTTTAGAATTATATCTATTATATTGGGCATCAAAATAAAAAAATTATAAAAATAATCCACGGTTATATAACTAAATAAATACACAGTGGGGGGAGAAGTCTACTTTTTAATGTAGAATGTCAACAAATACATGTAGGAGAAAACAGGGAGTTAGAAAATCACCATTTGCCAATCATTGTGATGATAAGTGATTGAGGAAGAGTAATCAATGGATGATAATATAAGCAAGAAAATTTTTATTGTGCAATGATTTAATGTTAGAGAGTCTCCTATTAAGTTGTTTATCAGAAACAAACGGAAAAAATAGTAATTTTACACTAGAAATTTGTAACATGTCACTTTAACCAGGTGTAACACCAGTAATGGGACAAATCTACATGTACTTACTGATATAATGCACTGAGAAAGACATAATATCACTTCTTTTTTACTCACTTTAATAATAAATAACCTCAGTCTAACCCTGGGCAATCTTCAGAGAAACTCAAACTCAGGGTCTTTCCATAAAATAACTGGCCCAGCTCTTTAAGAATTTTGAGCATATGAAAGACAAAGTAAGAGTGAGAACTGAGTACGTGTTAAAAAAGAATTAGGCAATGGCAATTAAATGCCATGTGATTCCATATTAGATCTTGCTTTAAAGGGGTAGCTCATTCTTTCTTTTCCCCAAGTCCACTCCTTTTTTGTGGCTTTCATTGATTTTGTGCCATTATCATAGATCTTATCTTTTCTTAAAAATTCTTAGCTCTTTCTCACCTCAAAGCCATTTCTCTTCTACTACAGAGTCTTCTCACTTGCTGTTCCTTTGCCTGGAACACTTTTCCTTTATATCATTATGGTGTTCACTCTTCTTGATTAATATTCATGTATTTGTTCTAATATCTTCTCCAAGAAGATTTCCTTGGCCCCACTAACTACAATTCCTTTCACCCTGCTACTGTCTATGCCCTCATTCTGCTTAATTATTCATAGCAGTTATCACTATCTGAAATTAAAAGATATCTTGGACTATTTACTTATTTTCCATCGAACTTCCATGACCATCTTCTAGCCATAAGATATGCTCCTACCATACTACCATTAAACCTTCATAATGCAATGGAACACCTTTGATAGCATTTGCCACCTTTGAAATGTTTACATGCATTTATAATTATTGGATAACTGTGTCATCAAGAACATGTAAGCTCTTGGTAAGGATTGTTTTTTTTCTCATAAATATACATTAACATGTTGAAAATACATGGTAGATTCTCAGTAAATGTTCTTTGAATGTATTCAACAATGCATAACATGGACACCATTCAAGTTCTTGCTTTTTTCCTCCTTTTATAGAGTTCAGGTCCAAAGAGAACACCAAAGACTGGGCAATCTTTACTCTTCTTTTTTCTGTCCCTCTTTTAACAATGGTAGAACAACTCTGAAATATGATGATTAAACATATATAAATTCTAGTGTCTGGAATTTAGATCATTTGCTAATTGAAAATCAAGACAAAGATATCAAGAAGTAACATGAAAAAAGGAAAGCATAAAGAAGGTAATACATTTTGTAGCAAAAAACAAACACCCCCAGAAAACCATGGTTCCTGGGACAAACTACAAGGTTATTGTTGGATGCGCCATGTTCAAAGTTTTTGAGGCTATCACATCTTGTAAGTCTTTAGAGAGGTGTGATGGTTTGCCTCTGGCCTCAGGGCAGGAATTTGGTGGCAGATACGCTATGTGGCAGGGCATGAGGTAGAGAACTGGGAATACATAGCTGAGGAGGTGTATGTCAAAAGAAAAGACACACTTCTTGACACTAGAGCCACCCTAGGCAGAGTTCACATGCTGGTCACCATCAACATGTGAAGATGAGGCCAGTATCTCAGTATCTTATCTGAAAGGTAGATCTATAGAAGACGGAGTCCTAGAGGCCAGGGTTATATCCACAGGCTTCTGAGAAAGAAACTAGAAAACCTAATTTGTGTATGTGAACAGCTTTAGTAGAGACTAAAAATATCTAGCTGGAATCTGGACTAAGGCAAAAACTTAATTATTTGATTCATGGTATCCAGGGAATTCTTCATTGATAGTTGAGTATTAGTCTCTCTCTATTAATAGAATGATGCAAAAAAAAGTCCAAAAAAACAAAAAAAAAAAAAAAGGAAAGAGAAAGGAACTAATAAGGATGGATCCTTATCACATCCTTATCACATCCAGGTATTTTTATGAATTATCTCTCATAATCTTCAGAGCAGTTATTCAGGATGAGTAAGCATATAGTGAAGAAGTGGTATATTGATATAACCTGGGGGACACTCTGCCAACAAAAAATCTTTCCAGATGTTCTGATCATCACTTCTCTCCTCCTCTTGAGAATCACTGGGATGCATTAACTCAGGAAGATATGACATAACCTCAGATGCTCATTTTACGAAAGAAAATGAGGCTCATAATAAAAAAAATATTCCCCAAAAGGGATATAGCTAGTGTGATAGGCAGAATAATGGCCTCTCCCCCAAATGTCTACTTCCTAATTCCTGGAACCTGGGAATACACTATGATACATGGAAAAAGAGAATTAAGGTAGAGAATAGAATAAATAGAATAAAGGTTGTTAATCAGCTGACTTAACAACAGAAAGAGTATCATGGATTACCCAGATGGGAACCTTGGGTTCCCAAGTAATCATGTGTAATCATAAGTGTCCTTAATTGGAATTGAGGAAGGCAGAAGAGTCATGGTCAGAATGATTCAATGTGACAAAGACTTGATTGGTCATTGCTGCATTTAAAGATGGAAGTCAGCTGTAAGTCAAATGTTGGCAGCTTCTAGCAGTTGGAAAAGGCCAAGAAAGCAAAATCTCCCCTACAGCCTCCATGAAGAATCACAGCATAACTGACACCTTGACTGGAGCCCTGTGGGACCTTTTTTAAACTTCTCACCTCTGGAACTAAAAGATAGTAAGTCTGTGTCGTTTTAAGCCACAAAGTTTGTGGCAATTTGCTACAGCAACAGTAGGAGATTAATATATCCAGTAAACCGCAGAATCTCAGTCCAGGTCTTTGACTCCAAAGCCAATGCCTTTATCACTTTACATGCTTCCACACTGTCATCCTGTAAAACTGCAGAATATATGTAATTTAGGTCAACTACAAAAGTTCAGTGGTAAAACTTGTGAAGAGCCAAACCTGTAAGGATGGACACTGGATTATCATTGGGTTGAGTTAGGCTACTATTTCCTTTTTTTTTTAATTTTTTTAAATTTTTTAAAAATAATTTATTATCAAGTTGGTTTCCATATGACACCCAGTGCTTTTCCCCACAAGTGCCTCTTTCAATGACCATCACCCCCCTACTCCTTCCCCTCTTCCTCTTCAGCCCTCAGTTTGTTTTCAGTATTCAAGAGTCTTTCATGATTTGCCTCACTCCCTCTCCCTAACTCTTCCCCTACCTTTCCCCTTCCCATGGTCCCCTGTTAGGTTTCTCCTGTTAGACCTATGAGTGAAAACATATGGTATCTGTCCTTCTCTGCCTGACTTATTTCACTTAGCATGACTCCCTCAAGGTTCATCTACTTTGCTACAAATGGACAGATTTCATTCTTTCTCATTGTTATTAGTATTCCATTGTATATATATACCACATATTCTTGATCCATTCATCGGGTGATGGACATTTAGGCTCTTTCCATGATTTGGCTATTGTTGACATTGCTGCTATGAACATTGGGGTACGTGTGCTCCTATGCATCAGCAATTCTGTTTCTCTTGGGTAAATCCCCAGCAATGCTATTGCTGGGTCATACGGGAGTTCTATCGATAGTTTATTGAGGAACCTCCACACTGTTTTCCAGAGCGGCTGCACCAGTTTACATTGCCACCAACAGTGTAGGAGGGTGCCCATCTCTCCACACCCTCTCCAACATCTATAGTCTCTTGATTTGTTCATTTTAGCCACTCT
>NC_043713.1:33542221-33705685 GCF_006229205.1 Suricata suricatta | reverse complement strand
GTCATCTGCCCATTTCTTCACTGGATTGTTTGTTTTTTGGTTATGGAGTTTGGTGAGTTCCTTGTAGATTTTAGATACTAGCCTTTTATCTGAGATGTCATTTGCAACTATCTTTTCCCATTCTGTTGGTTGCCTATTAGTTTTTTTGATTGTTTCTATTTCTTAATTATACCCTGCTTCAAGATGAATTGTGAGTAGTTATTAATTTTGGGAATAACATAGAGGCTGCTAAAAGCTCCTGATTCCGAGGCCACATATTCCTTTAAATACTCATGTCCCAGAAGGAAGAGTATCAGCAACTAATTAAACTGTGAAGTAGAAGAATTTGTCTTCAGTAACTCTTGGTCCCCTTCCTGGCCCCACATATACACCTCTATCTTTTAGTTACCCACTCACTTTAATGTTTCCTTCTTCTATCAAAACATTTTTTATTATGAGCCAAAATCCAGAAATAATAGAATATTGACAAATATGACTACATGTACAGAATATAAAAAAGTTAAGTGAAAACCTGTGATTTTAAGTTTGAATTAGAAATACTCATATAAATATGTTTTTAAAAAATATATTTTATATTTCCATACATACATATTTTCCACACAAAATCAGCAGATCCACCCAGACTGTTAGCTTTTCACCTGGTCTTTTAGTAGCCATTGTTGACTATTACGTAGATACATTATTTCAACTGGGATTGTAAAATTTATTTTTTATTTATTAACTTGAATACATTTACCTGGAAAAACTTTCCCTAATCAACTATTTGGTTGCTGTGGTGTAGCATTTCACAAGAGTAAGTTACATCCTCAGTTACTGTAACAAATAGTCACAAAATCTCAGGGATATTCAATAATAATCATGTATTTCTCACGTGTTTGGGAATTTTATAATTAATGGGTAGGACTGACAACAACTGAACCCCTGGTCAATTAAAAAAAATTTTTTAACATTTACTTATTTTGAGAGAGAGACACACAGAGCATGAGTGGGGAACGGTCAGAGAGAGAGGGAGACACAGAATCAGAAGCAGGCTCCAGGTTCTGAGCTGTCAGCATAGAGCCTGATGTGGGGCTCGAACCCACAAACTGAGACATCATGACCTGAACAGAAGTTGGCCACTTAACCGACTGAGCCAGCCAGGTGCCCCACCTACGGTCAATTTTAACATCAAACAAAGAAGGAAAAACAAAGTTTAAATTAACTTAATATAATTAATTTTGCTTAATTTAACTTATGTGCCTCCTTGTAGAAATACATTCAGCTTTTTCAAAGAATTTTTGTCAAAATATCCCACCTGAATTTGATAAAGGCTTTACTTCAACTATCAGTTTATAGAAATACAGGGGAAATAGGAACATGTTAATATCACAGTGATGTAATTCTCAAAATCTAGAATATGGTACCACTGTTGGACAAATAAATATCCTAGTTTCTTCAACAGATAGATAGATTCTAAGGAAGGGAAAAAGGGAGAAAAAAATTTTGGTGAAAAATAGAGTCAAAGAATCTGAGAGACCTATTTTGGATCCTGATTCAAATAAATCAAATGCAAGGAAATACAAATAGAGAAAATTTGGCAACACTGGTATTTGACGTCATTAAAGAATGAAGATTTTAAGGTGCAATGATGATTTTGTAGTTGCTTTTAAAAATGATTTTTATACATGCATATATATAAATATATTGAATTACATGTGGAAAAGCTTGTGTAAAAATGATACTGGGACAAGAAAATGGCAGTGGGCATGAATAAAACGAAATTAGCCATGAGTTGGGTGATAGGTCTGTGATTATTCATTATAATATCACTCCTTTCATACATGTTTGAAAATTTTTGTGATGAAAATTATGAGTAAATCAAAATGGTATATCCATGTAATGGAATATTGTTTGACAATTAAAAGAAATGAAGTATTGCTACATGCTATAACATAGATGAAACTCAAAAATTCTATGCTAAGTGAAAGAAGCCAGACACAGAAGACTATATAGAATCTTAGACTGTTTATTTAAAATGTCCAGAATAGGCAAACCTTTGAGAAAGAAAGTACATCAGTGGCTCCCTAATGCTGGGGATAAAAGGATTGTGGGTAAATGGCTAAAGGACATTAGGTTTCTTTTTCAGTGTGATGAAAATGTTCTAAAATTGAATGTAATGATGGTTGCACAACTCTAAGTATACGAGAAGCCACTGACTTGTATACTTTTGAAGGACAAATTTTATGGTGTGTTAATTATATCTCAATAAAGCTTTTAAAAACATGTTTAAAAAATTTTTTTAAGAATAGTTTTGTTTTTAGGCATGGACTATTTAGTATTCTGCTAAGTCACTGCATTCTGCTTTCCAGAGGGATTTCTATTTTAAGTCTAATTTCTCAATTGTAAAAGGAAATTGGTATGTGACAACAAGAATTTAAGCATTGGATACTTTGATAATCTGTAGACCCTTTGAAGATGAAGTTCTGTGGTGTACGTTCAGTCAGAATTAGACGTTGGGACCAATTCAGACCCTAGGCAGAGAATCTTTAAGCAAGACCAGTGTGCAGTTTGGTAACTCAACATTCAGGCTCTGACAAAGGTCTCACATCCCTTATGCCTGGGCTTCTGGACTGCCCGGTGGCTTCAACCTCAGTACTGGTTTATTGCCTTTGATCCCCTCTTGGTCTCTGTTTACACTCTAACCAATCTTTTGTGTCTCTTGCCCGTCACCTTGTTTATTGTTACCACAACCAATATTCCGGTCTGAATCTGCAAAGGCCTTGTAGGCTGCTATTTCTCAGTCTTTCAACCTAACCTAAGGTGGCTCTGTTTCCGCATATTCTACCTATTATCACGCAACTCCTGATTAGTGATAATTATGATCTTAGGGTAGGCACTGGTTTAGGTGGCAACATTTTTCACTGTCACACTATATTATGCAGTGGGCTAAAAAATGGATATTTACCTGCTTATTATTTTTCCTCCATAATTCCCCGCTACATCAAGCCATTTTCTACTAATTTGTATTTCAGAAAGTGGTATGCCTTGGCAGATCTGAAGGAAACAAAGTTTTATTTTTCCAGCATAAACATCAGTTAGTCAGAAAGGCCACTTGAAGGTGAAATGCCTAGTTTTTGAGGAAAAACCCAAACTAACATATTCGATGAGAATGAACAGTGATGTGACAGCCAGTGTTGCCAACTATAGAACTGATGATGAGTCCATTGACTTGAAAAAGAGAATATGAATTAGAGAGAAAACAAGAGGGTTAAACAAAGTGAATGATTTTATTAATCAGATGATCTTTCTTGAGGTCCAGAGGTAAATGTACATGACATGTTCCAGGATCTGAGAGTAGAAGGCACCCACCATCTGTTTTCTACAGGAATTCTGGGAGGCTGGAGCTCCACTGTAGTCTCTGTGCCACCATGATATGAAGCTTTGGGGAAATCTGGGACAGAGAGGGCATAAGATGGCACCTAAGTTTCCCAGTATCCAAGGATTCCTAAGATAGCCAAAAAAAGGATAAGGAAAGATGTCCACCTTCCTCATTCCTCTGAACATCATTCAGGGAGGGACACATAATGGAGGAAGCCTACCGTAGAAAGGGCCATGGAAGTAGGTCTAGAAACCAGGTAAGAGGTCGAAGCCTCAAGGAATACCCATTGGAAGGTAGATGATCCCTAAGACCCAGAGTGGTGATAGTTCATCCCAGTGGACCCCAACAAAGTTTGGGGCAGATATGTGCCCCTGAGGTTTTGGTGAGACCCCAGAGACTAAGCAGAAGAGAAGAAATCCCTAAACTGACTAAATTTAAACCTGGGAAGATTATATGTGCCATGAAATGAATATGATTATATCTTTTGTGATCAAGTGGATTAGGAGGCTCAAAGCAGAGGATAAGTTGTGTTATAAAAAAAAAAGTTATAGTTGCCACACACTTGGGAAGTGAGCGAGGAACTGCCAGTTGTACTTCAGCTTACAGACTAGACACTCTGGAAGTTTTCAAATTTCCATTTAAAAAAAATCTGTGCATGATCATTTGGTTCTATGGCAAAGCAGGAGTGGTGCTGCAGACATGACATTGTTTTCTCTTAGCTGTTTATTTTTTCTTCTGTTTCTTTTTGTTGTTGTTATTTGCTAAACCAGATAGCTTCTTGGGTAGCATACTAAAGGTTTTCAAGTTTAGATAAAATAAATCAGTTTCTTCCTGTAAACAATAATATGTCTCATATTTTTCTCTTTCACAATGGGCTAACTTTGCCCATATGCATTGCAAAAATACTCAAGCACAGATTAGTTAGCATTAGTATTGTTTTCAAATGCCATTTTAAGAAACTAAACTAACTGAATTTTTCTAGGTATAAAGGAGTTAATTTTATAAACACTGAAGTAGACGCCCAAAGTAATTGGCACCATATTTCTGAATTAGCACAGTGATTTGTTTGATAATTCTTACAGGCTGATGCCCCTGGCAAATGCCCACAGACATGCTTCATGATCCATCCCTGCCACAAGTGGAAAATCTTGGCCAGCTTCGATTTCTACTTCACACAACTGGATTCAGTAACCTTCTCTCTCCTGGTGGATGAGAAACACTTTTCATCTCCTTCTATGGGAGACAGTAGGCCTATCAATCACAGTTGCCATCAGATTCTTGACATCAGCTGAGTAGCTTGGCTTTCTGCCTTAGGTCCACAGGATATGTTGCACTGCATCATTCAGATTTTCTCCTTCCATGATGATGGTCAAGGCACTCTTTTTTTCACCTCTTCCCTCCTGATCCATGTCTACCATAACAACTAACCTATTTCCACCTACCAGTAGCCATTCAAGTTTAAACTCCATGAAAATATAATTAGTGGAAAAGGAGAGAACATTTGGGTTACTGAGATCCTATCAGTTTCATAGTTTTTCTCATTACTACTGCCTATGTTGAAAGTACTGAACTAGACACCAAAGGTCCTGAAATTAATTCTGTCTAGTTCCTTTCTAGTTTTACAACTTTGGGAAACTCAAAACCTTGCTTGCACAATAGAATCATCTGGAAATCTTTTAGACATTCCAATGACCAGGCAACACCCCTGACCAATTAAATCACAAGTTCTGGATGTGGAACATAGGCATCAGTAGATTTTGACCCACTCCAGGTAATTCTAATGTGCAGAATTTGGGAACCACTGTGCTCACTTCTTTAAACCTTAAAATACCAGCCAACCTAATTTTTATAACCTCAACTTAGATCCTCACCTTGTAGGATTTCATTGATATTATAATGTCAAAGTCATTTGTAAACTGTAAATTAAGAAGTCATTAATATTTCATAAGAGTCAGAAGTAAAATAAGTAAAGTTCCTATCTCCTTCATCTGATAGGATTGCATGAATAGGTAAAAACAAAGTTTGCCAAATCTTACTCTGACTCTGCCTCCTTTTTCCCTACTTTGGTCCTCCTTGATTTTAATCAAAATTGTGAAATAAGATAAAGAATCCCAGAAACCAGTCTCAGGAAGCTTTGAATTAAAAAACAATTAACGGGGGCGCCTGGGTGGCTCAGTCGGTTGAGCAGCCGGCTTTGGCTCAGGTCAGATCTCATGTTTGTGGGTTCGAGCCCCACGTCGGGCTCTGTGCAGACAGCTAGCTCAGAGCCTGGAGCCTGCTTCAGATTCTGTGTCTCCCTCTCTCTCTGCCCCTCCCCCTCTCATGCTCTGTCTCTCTCTGTATCAAAAATAAATAAAAACATTAAAAAAACAATTAATGTTTATTTATTTTTGAGAGAGAGAAAGAGATGGACAGAGACAGAGACAGAGTGCGAACAGGGGAAGGGCAGAGAGAGAGAGAGAGGGAGACACAGAATCTGAAAAAGGCTCCAGGCTCTGAGCTGGCAGGACAGAGCCCAGTGTAGGGCTTGAACCCAGCTGTGAGATCATGACCTGAGCCAAAGTCAGATGCTCAACCAACTGAGACACCCAGGTGCCCTAGGAAGCCTCATCTACTTTAAGTAAAGAGTATATGTAGTGGATAAACTTAGTATTTCAAAAAATCCTATTTGTTCCCTACACCATCTGTTCTATCCCAGTGCCCTTGACAGGATACCTGAAACAACAGAGGGACTTATTTTTAAATTAAGTTTTATTTTACATATAATAAAAAGGGTCTTTTTTTGCATAGTTAAGATTTTTAAATTTTACTGTTAGTAGATCATACTCTAATATAAACTAATATGTATATTCCCTCTGATACTAAAATAGAATACTGTGTGATAGAAAAGGCATTCACTTAATATTAGCAGAATGAGTAAAAAGACTGAGCAATGAGGAGTAGGAGACCATGGCTGGAGCAGTGGGCTGAGAGTAGAGTTTATGGTCAGCTGTACTGATGGACCCAGCCCTGGCACATAGGACTTGTTGAGACAACACCAAAATCTGATTTAAAGGGAAAGGAAAGCAAATGGTTTTAATCTGTACAAACATAACTTTTATCTCTCTCTTAAGGCAGGGGAAATCAGGCAGGCTACACACACACACACTCCTAGGTGGAGCCTGAGAGATGGAGTTGAATTGGTGCTAATTAGGTTCTTAGAAGGACCAGGGCCTCACATTTCCTTAGCCCTGAGGGCAGAGTGCTTGGTCATTTGCCAGAATTGCTATGCTGACACACCTAGCAGGATCCCTGGACATTTCATTGCAATGAGATTACAGAGATCCTATCTGGCAAGCTACAAACGGTTACAGAGATACAAGGTGAACCTCTGAACCCTGACTTGGGTATTTGGCAACCAGTGGGAAGATATGCTTTGTAAGAAAAAAACACATTACTAACTTTCAAATTACAACTCAAGTACAGGTATCCTTGAGCTCCCAACCTATTTACCAACCAATTCTTAATATTTCCATCAAGAGTTCTGACTGGCATTTAATCTCAGTGCACACAAAGCAGAATTTGAGATTCTGCTGTCAAAACTTTCACTTCCTCCCTTTTTCCCATCACCGAGTCCACAGCACCATGAGTCACCCAACTGCCCATTTTGGTTACCTGGGGATAGCTTTCCCTTTCCCATCTGTGATCAACTGATTAGCAACTAGGTTAACAAAGCCTAATACTTCTAGACTCTAAATATCAATAAAATATTTTCCTTATGCTCCAAACCCTCTAAAACAAGCATAGTTTATAATATTAATAGCTAACACTGTTATAGTGATTACTATTTAATATTCATATTATTTTAATATTGATAGACACCTTCTGAGGCAGAGATGGTTCTTATCCTCATTTCATAGAGAAGCCAAACGTTATTCCACAAGCATGTGAGTCTCATTTCTCAGCACTTACACCCTATATTTATTGATCTATTTGTCTATTTACTTATTTAATAAATTTTTATCTTAAAATAGTTGCACACTTAGGGCACCTGCATGGCTCAGTTGGTTAATAAGCATCTGACCCTTCACTTGAACTCAGGTCATGATCTCATGATTCATGAGATCAAGCCCTGTATTGGGCTCTGTGCTGGGAGCGCTGAGCCTGCTTGGATTCTGTCTCCCTCTCTGTCTGTCCTTCCCCCACTCTCTCTCTCTCTCAAAATAAATAAATACACTTAAAAAAATAAAAAATAAATAAAATAGTCTCAAACCCACTGAAAAGAATGGTAACTGTAACAAAAATACAGCATACCTTTCAGTCATAGTCCCAACATTAATTTTTTTTCCACATTCTCTATCATTTTCTTTCCACATATACATAGTCTTCTTCTTAATACTATTATTAATCATTATCACACTTATTGAACTATTTTAGGGTAAGTTGTAGATATGATGCCCCCCAACTCCAAATGCTTCTGTGTATACTTTCTAAGAATAGTGATCCAAATTAGAAATTTAAGTTTGTTACAATACTATTATCTAATTTATAGACATTCACACTTTGCTATTTGTTCCAATAATGTCAATACCAATTTTTTAAATTTAGTCGGAGATCCAATCAAGGTTCACACATTGCATTTAGTTGTCATATCTTCCTTTTTAAAAATTTTCTACTGAGAGAGAGAGAGAGAGAGAGAGAGAGAGAGAGAGAGAGAGAATCCCAAGCAGGTTCCATGCTCAGTTCAGTGTGAAGCCTGACTGGGGGCTTGATTCCATGATACTGGGATCATGACCTGAGCTGAAATCAAGACTCAGACACTCAGCCAACTGAGCCACCCAGGCACTCCTCCTCTTCTTCTATTTTTTTAATATGGAAAAGTTCCTCAGTCTGCCTTTTGTCTTAGTTTTTAAAAGAGTAGGAGAGCTATTTTGTAAAATGTTCTTCAAAATGGAATTTTCTGACATTTCATCATGATTAGATTTAGGGTATACAATTTTGTCAAGAACATACACACACACACAAGATGCTGTTGTCTTTCTTGATGCATTGTACAGGAAGTACATGTCATTTTCCCCCTCATCTCTGATGATGTTAAATCTGATCACTTAATTAAGGCAATATCTCCCAGGTTTATCCACTCAAACTATTTTGATACTTTAGGACTATAACATAGTACATATTTCAGTTAAACCGTCTTTCATGTACCAAACTTGAGCTTGACAGAGGTGCTTTATAATTTTCACTAGAAGCTGGTTTCAAGGTGAAAAGTAGTTGTTACAGATAAACAATATAAAACATATCTCCAGCAGTTATTAATTTAATCTTTTTTAACTTTTAATTTAAAAATTATACCAGACCCACAAACAATGCTGTAAAATTAGTACAAAGAATTCCTGTGTGCCCTGTACCTAGCTTTCCTAAACATTAACATCTTCCACAACCATAGTTCGATTATCAACATAAGGAAATGGACATTGATTCCATACTATTAGCCAATCTACAGACCTTATTCAAATTTTACCAATTGTTTCCCTATATGTTCTTTGTATGTTTTGGGTTTTAATCGAAGATGACACATTGCATTTATCTCTCATGGCTCCTTAGTATCTTTAAATCTAGTTCTTCAGTCTTAGACTTTACAGATTTTTATTTTTTTCAAAAATACATACATTTATTTTATAGCTATTTTGTAGGATGTCCTCTATTTCTGGAATTATCTGATGTTTCCTTATGGCTAAAATCAGGCTCTGCATTTGTAGCATGAATAGTAGAAGGGATCCTGTGTCCTGTTCTTGCATCACACCTTCAGGCACATTATTTCCATTTGTTCCATTTTGGGTGATGTTGATTTTGATTACCTCGTTAAGATAATGGCCAGGTTTTTCCAGAATAGTGTTACCTTTTCCCCCTAATAAGTGCCTCTTTGGGAGATACATTGAAACTATGAAAATATGCTATTTTTCATCATACTTTGCTCACTGATTTTTAACATCGGTTCCTACCAAAAACAAGGATGATTTGATGTTTGCTATATGGTAATTTTCTGTTGATATTATTCCTGCTATGTTTATTAACTGCATTGTACTACAAGGAAGAACTTTTCTCACTCCCTCATTTTCTAAAACTTATTCAATTTTTTTATTTACATCAGTATGGAGTCAAGAATATTTATTTTAGGGGCGCCTATGTGGACTCTTGATATTGGCTCTCAGGTCATGATCTCACAGTCATGAGATCAAGCCCTGTGTTGGGCTCCACACTAAGTGCAGATCCTGCTTAAGATTTTCTGTCTCTCCCCCTGCTCCTCTCCCGCGTATGCTCAATCTCTCTCAAAAAAAAAAAAAAGAAAAAAAATAATGTTTATTTTATTTTGAAAAATATATACAACCCATTACATTCATTATCTATTTTGGAGGGCTCACATTGTCATATTTTGGCTGTTGAAAGTTCCTGTGAGTTGTGCCTCTTTCAAAAACATTTCACCATTTTTGGGCACTTCTTTACTTTTTGCATCTACTTCTATTCTCCTTACCAGCCCCTGAATTAGCCACTTCTCCAAGGAACTCTGTTTTGTTTTACTAGGGAATTGTAATTAGAAACCAAAATATGGACATTAGCTGTGTTCATTGTACTTGAGTGTCATCAGTTCTAAGTCCTCTTAACGAACACAGCCAGGTTCTATATGCATCACACACACCCACATACACGTCTGTATTTTTATAGTTACCTATTTGCATATGTATTGAAAACCATTATTTCTTACTTCATATATCCAATACCAATCAAACACCAGAGGATTCATTCTAGTTTTCTCCTTCTACTTATTTGTAATTTCTTTTCAAACTGAAAAAAAAAAACCTGGCTCTCAGTATAGCCACATAAATGTCTTTACATGTTTCCAATCTTCTAAGGCATGTAAATTACTTTCAAAAATTTTAGCCAAAAAAAAAAGTTTTAGTCCATACCACTGTGTAAAACTAACTTACTAACCAGAGAATAATGTTTGTAGAGAGTTCTTTTAGTCTGAAGCATTACAGTATGTATCAAAATACTTTTTTCCAAAATCATTTATGTTAGTTCCTTTTCTCCCCTTTATTATGGTCTGCTTATTTGGAATAAAGTTAGATTTCTTTGTTACAGTTTATGTTCCATTTTGAATCCCCGAAACCTTGCTTGATCATTTAATTATTTTCTTGACTATCTGAAACATTAACATTGTTCTAAATATCAAAATGGTACAAAAAGGTACCTAAGAGGAGTCGCTAGTTTCTCTTCCCTTCTCCACTAATCCCGTTTATTCTTTATGCCAACCCTGTTCCCTCACGTATCCTAAAGGTAATGGATCTCTTTAATCTGGCTTATTTTTTACCTTTCTTTTTTTGCATAAAGGATTAGGTACATGTAGATTTCCATACAGTTCATGTAATATAGCAGGCCACAGACTCATCTTTCTTCCACTTTGCTTTTATCACTTAAAAATATGGCCTAGATTCCCTTCACATCAGTTTATAAAGATCATCTTCTTCATTTTTTATGTTGTTTAATACTCCATAGTATAGATGTCTATAATTCATCCTTTCAGGCTTACTTTTCTATGTGCCTGGGATACTCCTTCAGCATATAGTTTCAGGTGTTCCTCTATTTAAGTAAAATTTTGGTGGTACTGTTACATTGTTTTGTTATCTCTAGGGACTCCAAACATGTGAACATTATCCTTCTTTGCCTGTCCTTAATTTTTACCACTTTTCTTCTTGACTTTTTTTTACTTCTTTTTAAAATTTCATTTACATTCTTTTGGTAGTTTCTTTGGTTCTTCAATGACTCATTAAATATTCTTTTAATCCTTAGTCCTTGGTCATCGTATTAATTAGTCTCTATTTCTGGGTTAAATTTTTCTTTCCATTTCTTTTTTTGAGATCAAACAACTTCTTTCATTTCTTTTTCTCACTTTGCTTTTTTGCCAATTTCTCTTCTTTAATTTGAATTTCTAATTCAAAGTGGTTTTCCTATTATTTGAATACATTTTACTTACTGTGAATGTTGTCTTACAGTTTCTTCTAACATATGGTTGTTTGTTCATGGAGAATCTCATCACTTGAGGTATACTGAACTTATTTTCTGATTTTTAATATAATAACTCTGCATAGGCTTATCAGTGTTTTTCTGTTGATTTGTTGATATAAAAATCTTTTAGAGAATTTCTTATATGATCTTTGATGGTGACCTCTTTTTTTCACTGTAGCAAAGTCCATATTCTTTAATGGATTCTTGTGTATGTGTATGCATGTGGGAGCAGGGGAGTGATGTGTGTTTCCTGTGATATTTTTAGCTTCTTGGTCTTATGGGACATTGAATTTCCTTTTTGGGTTTTTCTTTTTACATATTTTACCCTTTACCACTTACTTAAAAAAAACCCTCTCCCTTCCATTTTATTTGATTCTTTGTATCCTCCAGAAATTATGTATTTTGAAGGCTGTTACTTCAAGTCATATGCATTTTTAAGTTCCTTTCTTATAGACTTAGACTGTGCTCTGATCTATCAAGACACTTTTTTAATGTTTAATACTTTTACACATAACGTGGACTTAAGCTTTCTTGCAGTGCTTTTATGTCAACGTTATTCCCATGAGTAACTCTCCTCTGTTCCTATTCCCACAGTTTTTCTTGGCCGACACTGGCTTGCCACAAAGCCTTGCAGAAAGAAGTGAATGTGAAAGATTGCCGGCTGAGATTTGGTGCATTAAAAAAATTACAGTTATTTTTAAGTGAGGGTGTTCTGCATCTTCAAATTATTCTGAAGATATAAGGGTTTTCTCTCTCTCTCTCTCTTGTATTTTATCTTCAGCTATCCAGAATGTACAAGCTATGAATTTGAAGGAAATTTTGTCATTGCACTGTCAAGGGTTGAGAAGCAATACATTCCTTTGAGGCAGACCTCTGTCTCTACTTTCTTTGTGACAGTCATGTCTCTATGCAGTCCTCTAACTGCCCCGGTTGCCTTTCATGGGTGCCAGAGCAATCAATTTATGATAGAAGAGAGGCCTCTGTCCCTAGAGATAGTATATGTGGCTTGATCTGCTCCTCCCTTTCCCCATGGCTTGTTTAAAAAGGTTTCATTGAATTTCTTGCATGTTGTGCTGCTTGGGTGTACAAAATATTGGCAATGTTTTATAATAAGTAGCAAATCATTATTATGTGCTTTGGTGTTCATCGTATTACCATTAATCATCGTAAATTCCCTGAGTGTATTCACACAAATAAGGCAGGTAATTCCAAAGACAGTTTTATTCATGAAACTTTCAATTTATTAATGTGTTTTCACCTTTAAAGATACATGCAAGGAGTTAAATCATATTTTTCAATATCATCACCATCAAAAAGAACTTAATGGAGCCTCTGTCAGTGCACAGTTCTGCAAAAACTCCTCTTTGGCAACTGTAAAGGATGGGAATTCACCTTTGGTACTTCTTTACTCCTTTATTTTGGAATCACTGGTGTACCCCCCAATTTCATGCTGAACTGCTCTTCTGGGTATCCACATTCAGTGCCTATCCTTGCCAGACTTTAGGTGTGCACTCTATATTTCTCTTTCTCTTTTTTTAAAACTCTAAGAAACACGCAACAGTATATAGAGCCTCTTGGGGACATTTGTATGTTATTAAAAATATTTTGTCTTAAGTTAAAAAAATTAAGTGCTAACAGTAGAAATGTGGGCAACATGGAAAACTAATTGAGGGATGTTTATAAGCATACTTCAACTTATGTTACCTAGAAAACTCTGTTTAAACTTTGTCTTTAGAAACAGGAAACTTTCAAATCCTGTGTTAGCTCTCTGTCTTTGACAAGGAAACTAACTTCTGAGTCTCATCCCTGCTTGTATAAAATGAGAAAAATAATGTATATATGTATGTATGTATGTATATATGTATTTATTTTTGAGATAGAGAGTGTCAGTGGGAGTGGGGCAGAAGGGGGGGCAGAGGATCTGAAGCAGGCTCTGTGCTGACAGCAATAAGCCTGATGCTGTCCTTGAACTCACGAACCACAAGATCATGACCTGAGCCAAAGTTGGACACTCAACCGACTGAGCTACCCAAGTGCACCCAATGATCTTTACAGATCATTTGAGGTTAGGGCCGAAAGGATGTGACATATTTGATTCTGATCCTCATCTTTAAAATTAAGATCAACAATTATTTGATGATAAAATGCAAATGTACATGTAAAGCACCTTAAACTTGGCACATGAAAGCTACCCAGTAAATGTTCATTCTCCTTCCTGACTTACTGATAGTCCATTAAACCAAATATTTTGAAACAAAGATGGCCATCTTAATTGGAAATGTACAAATTTGATGATTCGGTTACACCTGCCTATGGACACACTACATAGAACTTTAATGAAAAGGGAGTGGAGAGACCAGGGCAGACAGAGCTGCTCAAGAGGAACCTGCACATGATCTTGGAGAGAAGACAGAATGCTGGGAATAGAACACAGAAAACTGTACCACCCTGCTTGGACAGTACTATGGAGCCTTGATGCCATCTATTACATTTGAAAAAGAAGTAACAAGGATGGGATTGTGCCACCCTGTCTAGACTTTCCTCTGTTGCTAAGGTGACTGCAAATCAGTCTTCCTCCACACTGTGGGATTCTTCCACTGATATCTCGCCAAGTAGATCATTCTGATTCTTAGCATCTCTGTTTATAGTCAGTGTTATATTGTGCTGATTCTTGCTTGGCTTTTGAAGCCAAAATTTATCTATCTATCCATCTATCTATCTATCTATCTATCTATCTATCCATCTATCTATCTATCTATCTAACAGTATTGCTCAGATTCTTGAGAGCAGCCATGCTGAAGCTCCAGTACTCTACGTTCTACATTCTGGATTCCTCCATCCTTTCCTCACATCAAACAATCATGCCATTCTGTCTGTCCCTCTGATTTGTCAGTTCCCATTCTGCCTATACAGTTGAAATGTCAGTTGAGTATCATGCTCCAGATATGCTCTGCCCAATAGAATAAGCAGTGAGTGGCCTAATCAAGTCCATTAATTCTTAATCAGATGTAACCTGAGAGTACTCCTGCTTTCTGGCATACAGAATAAGCATCAATCAAGGAAATCCACAAAACACATTTCATGTAAATTGTTAAGTTTCCTAAAACCCATGTTTGCTGCCTAGACTGCCATTTTTACTTGATAAATATCATCTTATTAATTTGCTCTTGTGTTTTCAATCTTCATTTCATCATCCATCAATCGACTATCCTTCCTAGCTTCATATGAAATGCAGACATTTTTTGAAAGTGCCATTGATTTGTAAAAAATATTTATTGAACCTATAGGTATGATAGTTAATAAGATTAACTTAGATTCTATCTTCAAAAAGATTATATGGTATATACATAAAGGTTCATAAGTTAGACTTTTTAAATCTCTTAGGTTTACAAAGGGGGTTACATATCTGCTATCCAAGGAAAAATAAAGACAAAAGGGGGTTATTAAATAGTTGTCTTTTATGAATGTTAATTTCTTAATTAATATGTTTGCAGAATAATTTGTAGGAAGGTAGGAAAAACACACTTAAGTATTTAGTGATGGAGCATTATATCTGCAATATATTGTCACTTGGTTGAAAAATGACTACTGTGTGTGTGACTATTGTGTGTGTGACTAACACACATAAAGAAAATTATTTTTAAAAATTAACAGCTGGGAAACCTAGGTGAAGAGTACTATTCTTGCTACTTCTCCATATGTTCTTTGTTAAGTTTGAAATTATGTAAAAAAAAAAAAGTAAAAAAAAAAAAAAAAGGAGAGATAACTGATGGTCCAAGGTAAAAAAAAAATAGGAAAATGATAGCATGTTGCAGCCGAATTATCAGAGCCAAATGTTGACAGACTTGTGACATTATCCATCTTTTTCAATGGATACTAATTTATATGAAATACATATTACATTGTTCAAACATAAACAATCTTACACCTATGGGAATATAGAAGGATTACTCTTCTTGACTTTTTTTTCAAGATAAAATGAAAAAGTGACATGCTAGTATTTGTGTAGATAGAGAGATTGGTAGAGATATAAGGTCTGCAGTTTAAAATTCAGCTTTGGGGAGAAGGTAGCCTTTCTTCTAACATTGCATAAAAAAAACAGCTCTTTTCTTCCAACCCCTAACTTTAAACCTATTTCTGATGGAAGCCACAGAATGCTTAGACATATCATTGGGTAAATGGACGTGTTTCATTAAATGAAATAATTTGGACATTCTTACAAAATTGGAACCCTAAAAAATTTAATGTTTATTTATTTTTGAGACAGAGAGATAAACAGAGAAATAGTGAGTGAGAGAGAATGAGTGGGAGAGGGGCAGAGAGAGAAGAGACAGAGGATCTGAAGTAGGCTCTGCACTGACAGTCTGATGCGGGGCTTGAACTCATGAACCATGAGATCATGACCTGAGCTGAAGTTGGATGCTTATCTACTGAGCAACCCTGGTGCCCCCCAAATTGGAAACTTTAAAATGTATTTTTGCTCTGAGTAGAGTTGTCTCTTTAGAGTCTCTTGTCCTTTGAGGTTCTGATCCATTCTAACAAACAGATATCTGCACAGAGAATAAACTCAGAAGAAAATAAAGAGGCCTGTATCATTACTCTAGTTCCTCCCCCCAAAACCTATGGCCCCATGAAGCTGCAATGAATTTGGAGTCAGGTCATAGGGAACCTAGGATTGATGCCATGAATGACTATTTGGACGACTGTGTAAATCACTTCTCCTCTCAAAAGCTTTAGGAGGGTAAAAGGAGGATGTTGGACTTGATTTTCATGTCTGACATTCTATGGTTCCATGAGCATTTAGTGCTGTTGAATTCTTTCTGTTATGACAGTAATTAGTGGTTCCTTTCCGAATTACTTGGAGCATTTCTGAAAGGTTTATAGCTTATTTCTGATGTAGATAAATGTTTTTAGAATATTTGGTTTTGCCTTTCATGAATAAAAAGGTGACTGAACAAAGCATGCATTCATCATTCCATTTATTGCCCCGAAACAACAAGTGTAATTTATAAACCAATAATACTTTAGGGAGTGTTATACACACGTATGAAAAGAATGCCTTAAATTAATGGGAGGCCAAGAAGACACTAATCCAGCATCCCCTGGAGGAAGAGTTAGGAACTCAACCAGAGAGGAAACTTAGATACATTTTATTGGATAATATAGGTGGTACTATATTACTTTTACTGGAACACTAATAAAGGAAGAGAAAAGATCAATGACTCTGGGTTGGCCTCTTCCCTGTTTTTAAAGATGTGAGAGGATGGTCAGGGTATCACAACAGTTTCCAACTGGAACCAAAGCAAATGCTTAAACAGATATTAAAGAACACATCTAAGTGTACAAAAAAAAATCCACTCTTTATAAACCATTCACAGAAACATGATTAAGTTTTTGTTTGTTTAAATTCAAGAAAAATTCCTGGTAAAGCTGTGAGAATTATTGAAAACAAGAGGAGGTCCACTTTAAAATGACCATGACCCATGTGAGAGGACACCCTTTTAGAACTAATGGAGTTAATGAGAATTATTTCAGAACTTTTGTCATGATTATTCAGTGGTTTATTTTGAAAACTTGTTATTTAGTATGTAGCATCATAAAAATGATTTCTTACAAAGAATGCCCTTCATTCTCGCACTGCACAAGCAAATCTCCAACACCTACTCTAGTGTGATTTATACTCCAACTTCCTTGCATTCTTTGTTTCAGTCACATAATTTCCCATGTTTATAGGCATAGCTAGAACTCTCTGAATATCTTACCTCTCTTACTTACCCAAAGTATAACAAAAAATCTAGGAGGACACAAAAGTTAAGTTTCTCAGTGAATAATATAAATAAGTGTCAGTAAGTTCATGCACCAAAGTTTATATATATCGTACAAAAGAGAGCCATGGATGATGTTCTGCAGAACCAACTCACTCTTAATTTACAAACATACTAATGAGTTTATAAAGATTAGATGAGCTAAATTATATAAAGCACTTAGAATTTGTCTGGTACATAGTAAGCATTCAATAATAATTATTATTATTTATTTTCCAAATACTAACAATAACAAATTGAAAGGAAGAGAGGAATTGCCAGGAGTAGGTACACTCATAATAGAGATAGGTGACATTGTAAAGTAATGGAAAGAGCTGGCAAAGCAATAAAATTCAGACATAAGAACTCAAAACAAAGCTATCATTATTCATTTGGTACAGATCCAAGCACATCTAAGCAGAGTCAGAGCCATCACGGTGATAGTACATTCCAGCAGTAATAGCTGTTAATAACAGTAACTTTGAGTCATCAAGAACTGTTGAAATAATATTCAATATCCTCTGTCTAAGAAAGCATGCAAATCTGTAATAAAAATTTATAGACTCCCATTCAAACCGGTTATGATTTTAATGTTAATATTTCACCCATAAACTGTAATCTAGAAAACCTATTTTCTAGACTCTTTGAATAATATATATCTAGAGAATAAAGGTGTCTGACAATTATGTTCATTAATCTTTGTAATTTCTGGACATAGCTTTGGCTGCCCAAGTGGATACCATATATCTCAAAGACAAAAAAATATCTTTGGACATATTATTCTTAAAGTGCATGACAGGAATGAGTATTTAATTGCTATTTCTCTCATATATAACAAAAGGGTGGAATCCTTTTTACATGTTCAGTGCTTGGAGACTATAAGATCATCTAGCCTAGGAAAGACAAGTATGGTCAGCATTCAATTCCTTAATTTGGGTTTGCTTCAATAAGTGCATCTCATACATAGAATGCCCAAATGGGGATTCTATTGAAAGAAGTTTGTTGACAATGGGATCTAAGAAGGGGATTACAACACAAAGGATAGATAAGAAGACAGTGAAGCAAAAGTGTTCTCTTTAGTAAAGACTGGCTTCAGCCTGACTCACATAGAACCCCAGAGGCTGACTGACATCACAGGCTTGTGCCATGCAAGCTGGCTTATTTTACCACCATGTCAGTCATTGTTTGCTGACTGTTACCCAGCAAAGGTGGAGATGGGGGGGGTTACATCCCAGATGATGCTCCCAGTAAGAGGTGGTGCCTATTCAACAGAGGGGATCAAAAAAGGGGGGAAGGCTGTGTACAGTTATGAGCAGATGCAACAGTGGCTGGGGGATGGGCATATTGGGTGCACTCTGAGGTAAAAGCATTATTAGTAGGGTAAAACAACAGACACTGAAGTCCACCTCTTGTACTGCTCATATTCACTCACTTCTCATGTTAAGTTCATGTTATCCAGACACAGCTTCTCCAGGATTTTGATTGGTCATCATTTCTGGGAAAATCTATGAGTGGAAATGCCCCGCAAATGCTCATCATCTATCCTACCCATCTAATACGGGTGACTTCCCTCATCCTCACCAGCATTTTTACTGGGCCAGATGGGCTGGCTGGTGGTATGATTTGGAGCCTCACTGTGGAAGGATGTGGCTCCTTGATACCATGCCCTCTTCGTGCTATGGTTATATACCATCCATTTGTATATATAGGACACAAGAGTACTAACACATGCTCCAGTGGACGCCTGCATGCCAGACGTACTTCCGTTGCACCCACTATCCTATCTCCTCATGAGGACTAAGGTCAAATGTGCCCTTTTGCTGGTCTGCTGATAAGAGGAGACCAAAATAAACTTGAGACAACCACAGCTTAAATTAAACCACATTCTTATTGTTTTCTCTGGTGGAAACATCTTGCCTCTGGGCCCAGGACCAATAGCAGCAGGGACTAGATGCCCAAATTTCCAAAGTGGGTCACTGAAGCTCATAATAAGCAGAGGCACCTTACTTTCACCTCTCGGTTTCCAGACCAGTGCATTCCAGTATCAGGAACATAGCACTGTATGTATAATAGCCATTGATTCAAAGTGTATTCTGGAGAATGGCACCCCATCCTCACAGGGCATTATAAGCTGCACTTTTGAGAGGTTATTCCAGTGCATTATTAGGCTGGCAGCTTCTAGATGGTGTGGTATGTGCTAGGAGAGATAGATCCAAAGATTGTGGCCCATTGTTATACTCTACTGCCATAAAGTGACCTTGGTCTGAAGTATTAATATGCAGGATCTCATGTTCTCTAAGTCCTCAGGTAGAGGTGGTCGCTAAGACACTGTGGGTAGGAAAAGCAAACCCATAAGTAATTGTCTAACTTAGCTTGAAATGTGACCATTTCCAAACCTGGTTTCTAAGGCAGGCTAGCCTCCTTAAGGAATGATGCATCAAAGGAATATGTTTGAACCTAATTTCAGTTGTACCATCTCCATTTTTTGATGGGTTTCTGCTGGCCCCTCCTGATCTTATCAGTTTTGGAGTCTGACTGTAGCCACACATGGTAGACAACTCCACTTGCATGGTTACTTGATGTCCCATATTTAAACACTTAGTTTCTACCAGAGCCCAGTAGTGTACTAAGACCTGTTTTCCTAATAGTTTATAGATCTCTGCTGCTGATGGCATGGCCTCTTTCCAGAATCTGAAGAGTCCATCCTGTGATGTTATTTTTGAAGCCTACCAGAGGCTTAATCAGGCATATATCTTGAGTATATATATCTCTAGTCCTTTGGGTTTTTCTGGCTCATGGGTCACATTGCTCAAGTGACAAATCTGTTTTGCAAAGTCTGGATCTACTGCACAATTCTCTCTCATTCTTTGCTCAAAACTGGCAACATTCCATGTAACTCAAAAACAAGATCAGAGCAGGATTCCCATGTGTGAAATGTGTTCTTCCAGAACTCAGAGAAGCCTGCCAAATATTGTGTGTCTTTCTTCGTAGTAGAAGGGACAAGCTGAAAGTTGCCAGTACTCTGGAAGGGATACCTCAACATGCCTGATATTACTGTCACTCTAAAACTGTCATTGACATATCAGGTACTTTGGTAGCATTTATGTCCCACCATCTGGAATAATTGTATCCTTTCATCAAACCTAGTGTATTTCCTTCTTCATGCTTATAAGGTTTAATTGACATGGTGTCATTGGTACAATGGGCTATTGTAATGTTCTCTAGAATGTCCAATCAAGTTGCTTCAGATTATAAAAGAGGGCAGGACAATTTATGCAGCCCCGGGAAAGGAGAATGTTGTCTTTCCAATCTGATTACCAACTGCTCTGATCCTTTTCTGATGAGTATTAAAAAGAACGAAGTCATTATATTCTATTAACCATCTTTGTAGATCACTATGGGCCATGCTCCCTGTTGCCATTCTCATTGCCTATTACAGTCATTATGCCCACATTGCTTCTGCTGGTTAAGTGCTGCCACCTGGGCTTTGCTATTCTAGGCCCCTGTGGTCTTATTACTACCATGGAGGGCAGTTCTGAAACGTTATTCCTATGTTGATTCCAGCCTGACAGAGGACAACAATCATTGAATTTCTCAGCAAATCTGGTGCTCTCTCATCACTGCATTTCTTAATCATGTAATCATGTTGGTGTACAAAGGGTACTTTGGCCTGCCAGAGGGTTAGTTAACTGCTAGGTCTTCCAGTCTTTTTTTTTTTTTAATGTTTATTTATTTTGGGGTGGGGGAAGGGTGGAGAAAGAGGGAGACACAGAACTTGAAACAGGCTCAGGCTTTGAGCTGTCAGTGCAGAACCCAATGCGGGGCTTGAACTCATGAACCGCAAGATCATGACCTGAGCCGAAGTAGGACGCTTAACTGACTGAGCCACCCAGGTGCCCCTGTTCCAGTCTTATATATGTGTCCCCACTTCTCTGAGAATTTGTTTCTTTATTAGGAGTTTGCCACAGCATTTCATGCATCTCTTCATATTTAGTAAGTACCATCCCGTTTTTTTTAATGTTTATTTATTTTGGGCAGGGTGTATGGGTAGAGAGAGAGGAAGAGAGAGAATCCCAAATGCAGAGAAGTCCAATGCAGAGGTCTATCTCATGACCACGAGATTATGACCTGACCGATACCAAAACCTGAAGGCTTAACTGACTGAGTCATCCAGATGCCCCAATAAGCACCATCTCTTTTCTGAACTTCTCTTAGGGCCCATGCAGAATGTTAAATCCTGTGCAATGGGAGTGTACCCTATATCTCTTTAATCCAGTTTTATAGCCCCCTAGATCCCTCTGGATCCACTCTTACATGTAGGATATATCCTGAAGCATGTTTTGTATAACATCCCTCTTCTCTCTTAAGAGACCCAGCATTTCCCCACTGAATTATACTAACATTTGATATTACTTCTATATCTGATAGCCAAGAATAAAGGTAAAAATAAACCTCAAGTATGGCAAGCATTCGCCTTGTAAGGTCTGCTTTATTTGAGGCTGCTGTAGAGTTCTCAAGCAAGTAGGAGAAGGCTGTGCATTTGAAAAAGGAGGACTGGTTTCAGGCCTAAGTGTTCAGGGCAATCAGAAGATTTAAGGGTCTTAAGTGTATCTACTAGTATATTTCTATCATGAGTCTCAGGATTCCACTTCTTCCCTATCAGAACCCTGATTTTAGCATAGTAGATCTTCTTAGACTGAAGATTCACCTTTCTCTGAAGTTTTGCCACTTTTAAGTCCTTTGCCTGGTCTTTAGCTCTGCCTGTTCTTTAACTACAGGGAAAAGCATTTCACTAAATGCTGTAAGTTACTGATTATTCATTCTACCTCTGTCATGATTCTCTCATCCATGTATTAATAGCCCCAAGTCACCCATTTCTAGGCCTTATCAGTACTATTTTCCTATAACTATCAAATGCCAGAGACTTTACACCAGCTAGTGTATCTTCTTCCACCTGTATCTCCTCCAGTCACTTCAGATGAAAATCTTAGCTCTCAGATTTCTGAATAATCCAGGAACTATCAGTACTTCATCTACTACTCCCTATAGGCCTCCCATTACCACCAGGCCAAGATGCTGATGAGTGATCAATCTCCAAGATCCCATATTTAGTCCTCTTCCTAAGATTGTCCTTCGTGTCAACCATGTTAGGTTGAGATCCCTAAAAACAGAATTTGGAACATGTGAAATTCTAGTGAAAGTGATTTATCAAAGGTATAGTCTTAGGAGAAGAGAAAATGAATTAAGCAAGGATGTGATCTTTGCTGGAGTCTAGTTTCACTTTAATTACACCAGGAGCTCTGGAGTGTGAATGGTGCTGAATTTGTCCCACATTGAGGCAAGGGTAACCTTTTGTACCCCACTTAGTCAGTCACTGGCTGCTGGCTGCCCAGAGAGGAGAGGATGTAACCTCTGGGGCAAGGTGGCTCTTGTTTAGACAAGGGCAATTTCTCAGAGAAGGAGTAGCAGGAAGCTATTAACAGGAGATGTGACAGGGACACTAACAAGACCTACTACAAACCTACTACAATGTATCATAGAAAAGTGGGAACCTGTGGTCTTCAACAGAGTTTTGGAGGCATTTCTCCAAGGTTGAGTCAGAATGTGCTAAAAGAAAGATGAACATAACTATAACATTAGAACCTGATAAAACTTACTCCCATTTTAGTCTAACAGATAACTATGAAGTAGGTAAAAAAATTTTTTTTCAGTTTATTTATTTTGAGAGAGAGCATGAGTACAAGTTGCAGAGGGGCAGAGAGAGAGAGGAATTGAGATAATCCGGAGCAGGCTCTGCACTGTCAGTGTGGAGTTCAATGAGGGGCTCAATCCCATGAACTACAAGATCACAACCTGAGCCAAAACCAAGAGCCAGATGCTAAACCAACTGAGCCACCCAGGCACCCCAGTGAAAATAATTTATTTGGATCAATCAGCATTACCAACTGATCTATTGTCTAGTTTCCATAAATAGTTCTGACTTTTCATATAGAAAGCATATGCCAACACATGGATATCAAATTGTTCACTCAGCAAGAGTTTATGTAGTACTTCCTCTATGCCAAGCACAAAAGAGCTAATGTGTTAATCAATTTGACACTTAGGGCATATTTTGGCTTTTGTATCTATTTCTAGACACTATAAAAATTAGCTTATTTTTAAATTAATAAATCTGTCATAATTTTCATAATTTTACCTTATTATGAACACTTTATCTTTCAGTATATATTGATTCTTTTAGTTGATCAGAATAATGGTAGTGTACCAACCCAGCAGGTGTTAGAGACAGCTAATTCAACTTTCTTAAAGTACTTTGCACGAATTCACCCAATAAGAATTAAATGCTAACTATATGAAACTCATGTTTTTAGCATTATGAGCAAAGAATATGAATAATTCAGTTTTTTTCCGCTAGTGGGGGTTATAATATAGGGATCTTATGGGAATTTTACATATTCTATGCAAATAGGAATTAGAAAAAAAAACATTTTCTGGGAAAAGTGCGTATGTGTATGTATGTAAAAATTCAAAATACACAGTAGCATGAGCAGGCATCCGCGTGCCTGAGGCCATTAGAGATTTGTTGTTTAGGGACAGAGTGTGGAAACATTTGATATAATATCGATGAGTTACTTGAAAGCTATCACTTTTAACTATTGTTTTTCTTTTCAGTTAAAAAAAAACAAAAACCTCTCCCTTTGTTCTTTTCACCAGAAATTAGTGTGATGCTCTTCCATTTTGAAACATGTACATAGGTTAAGCCACAGACGGGACAGTGCTCACTTGAAAGAGAAGCTGAATAAATAAGTAGCTATAGTTATACATTGTGACTAAAGCTAGGCTAAAAAAAATACTGTATGATAAATATGTGCTTTAATTACATGAGCCAAATACATTAACTATATACCAAACCTCATATTTTTGGTATTTAATTACATAGGTGAAGAGGGTGTTCTATGATGTTCTATAGTGTGGGGACAATGTGGGAGCATATCTGAGGAGAGCTGCTACAGAATGTCAAAGAAAAATGGGCTGTGAAGAAAATAAAAGAGCCTTTAATTAGGTATTAAGGTCTAAATGGCATCAGTGCTGACAGAATCCTGTCAGAGAAGGGTTTCAGTGGGCCTGACAACATGGTGAGAAGTGACAGGCTTAAGCACATTTTGGTCTTTGGTAAAACTTCTATTAGGATGGGATTTTATTATTTCATTGGGTGTTTGATCATCTCATTTCTATTATATATTTCTTCTTAACCAGATCATATATTTATCTATTCATGTATTATGCATGTTCTAATTCTTATGTTTAAATATATGTTAGAGAGGACAAATAGAATTTATATAGTCATATTTCATATATAAATAGTCCATCACTGATTTGTATTTGCTGGAAAAAAATAAACCTCATCTATGTAATTCTAGCTTTCTAAGTTCTAGGCCACGCAATACCATCTTCTAAGACTCTGGTAATTATGATTATCACTGTGGCAGTGGAAATGCCAAGGGGCTGGTAACATCATTGGAATCACTACATGGACCTTGTATGATAACATCCCAAGCAGGGCATGGAATGAGACTTAGAAACAGAGAGTATTTGAATTAGAAGTCTAAAGGTAGAGTTATCCAATGAGTGGTCACTGTCTAGAACAAGGAGACTGTGGAATCCAGGCCACCAGCGAAGGTCATGGAAATGATAGGCCCCTGGGCAAGAATGGGACAGATGGTGAAAGCTTCGCTCCCTCCACACTCGTATGAGGACTGGCCCAGTCACAAAATTTGCTTCCAGGTAGAAGATTCTATCTTGATTTTCAAAAGTGTTTGACCCTTGGTACATTTTAGAATTCCCCATAAGTGGTTCTAAGGTCATTAAAAAAATAATACTTCACTTTTTGTGTTCCCCATGTGAGTTCACTTTTTCACTAAGATAAACAGTGGACTGTTTTCATCTATAAAGTTTTTCTTGAACAGTATTCATAATGAGCATAATTGTTTGTTCAGACAAATCCTGATTGCAGGAATTTGAGTTATAATATAAAATCATGTATGAACTCAGGTCTGTGGGTGCAGACAGGGACTTGCACTATCAGTGTCCCCAGGCTTTCAGGCCATTGGACTAGGACTGAATTACACCACCATTGGGTTTCCTAGTTCTACAGCTCACAGATGCGACATCTTGGGACTTTTCAGCCTACATAATCTCATGATCTCATGAGCCAATTCCTGTAATAAATATCTCTCTAGATAAAGGTATCTCTCTCTTTCTCTGTTTTTACATACTTTTTCCCCCTATAAAGAGCTCTGACTAAAAAACAGTCCAACAGAGTTAAACATATACTTAATTCTATGTCCTGACAATTTCTCTCCTAGGTATTCATCCTCTAGAATTGAGAACATGGTTCCATAAAAACATTTGCACAACAATGTTCACAGCAGTGCTACTCATAATATCCCCAAATGAAAATAACCTATGTGTCCACAAACCGAGACCTGAATAAACAAAATGTGATATATCCTATTACCGAATACCATACAGCAATAAACATGAACAAAATATAAAACCACATGGATGGATCTTAAACATTTTATGTTGAAAAAAAAAAAGAATCTAGACACAAAATATGATATGCTATAGGATTAATTATTTAATGTTCAAGAACAATTAAAACCCTATATAGTGATGGAAAGTGGAACTAGGATGACCTTAGAGTAGGTATAAGAAGAGAACAGGGCATGCAGGGAATTCCTGCGGAGCTGGCAAAGTTGTATGTCTTAATTTAGGTGGTGGTTCTAATTAATTTATTTTGGCATTTCACTGTATGCAACAAATTATACCTTAATAAAAACAAATTCATACCTGCCTACTGTGTCAGAGAAATCCATAAATGTTCAGTTCTTAATAACCTCTCCCACTTTCAGAAAAATTATAGTAGAATTACAAGAAGAGGACATGTGACATTTTAACACATGATAGGCATGCTTCTTAATGTCTTTGCCATCTCTCCTTCACTACTTCATGGTAGACTTTCCATTTTCCTCAGAGCCTCAGGGTCCCAGTGAAGTTGTCAGTCTTAGGGAAACCAATCCATCTAGCTCAAGTTAAGGGTTACAGCCCGAAGAGACCCAAAGTAAAGCAGAGTATCACTGTCTAGTTCATCCAGGACAGAAAGGGAGATAGGTATTTCTGATACACACCTTTGTGAAAGGCCAAGAGTTACAACCACATGTCGTACAATGAAATAGGGAGAACACATATAATAGCTGAATGTGAGTGCATGGAAGATGGATATGCAAGGCATTTAGTCATCAACAAACAGGGGCACCTTCAGAGATAACAATTAAAGGATACTCAGGTTGCCTTGATGTGTGTTCAGGTAGGATTCTCAGTTTGGCTGAAATGGAGCCACTGGGACAGGTTCCAGTGCTTTGAATCATGGCTTCTGGCTGATGGATGCTAGTATAGGTATCCATTAGCCACATTTCTGTTTGTAGGTGAGATAGGAAGGGAGACAGCATTGTTTCCTTGCCCCCAACCAAACTGGAAGGAGGCAATGTTATCCTCCTTTTACTAAATGTCATGAGCGAAACCTTTGCCCCAACCTCCATTACCTTCCAGGATATATTCTAAACTCCAAAGACTAGAGAGTTTTTATTTGATTGAAACTTACTGATTTTTTTAGATCTCCCTTTTCCCTATGAACCTCTCATGAGCTCCTGTGCACAGCCAGAGTTGAAGAAAATTTGTCTCACTCTTAACTTGCTCTAAAATCTCTCCCCTTTTATTTCTTCTAATCAGTTCCTCTAAACAGACATACATGGTTAATTCATTCTCTCCCTTATTCTCTCATTAATTTACCAAACACACTGAGTGCCATCCACATGTAAGGAATTCTGTTGGAGATGTAATAGGAACAAAACACACTTTTCCTGCTCTCATGGAGCTCACAATAAAGTGGCTGGTTAGACAGATAATTATAAATATACATGTGCCAGGAAGTGGTTAGGACTGTGGAGAAAACTAAAGGGAAAGACATCCAGGACCAGTCAATTTTACATGGAGTGGTCATGGAAGTCTCTATGGACTGAAGGAATAAGCCATCTCAACATGCAATGACAAATATAGCCCTCCAAGGACAACTGTTACTCCCCTGAGGTTCCTTCCAGAGCAGGTCTGAGGTACCTGTACATCCCAAAGTTGGTGTGTTAAGAGCATCCTGCATCTTCCACAGTCCTGTTGCTGAGACTCCCACTCTGAGGCTTTCCCTGCATGGTTTGTGTTCTTCTAACTGCATTCTTTAAACTGAAGTACAGCTTACACACACGAAATGTACAACTCTTAAGTGCACAGCTAGAGAAATTTTCTATTATGTATATAACTGTATACCACCAGCCAGATCATTCTAAATCCCCAGAATATTCTCTCATTCCCCTTTCCAATCAAAGCCATCCCTCAAAAGCAATCATTATTTTGACTTTTTTCAACACCGACAGTTTTGACTGCTCTTGACTTTTTTGTAAACAGTATCGTTCAGTATGCACTACTTTGCCTCTGATTTCTTTCCCTCCACATAATTTTTGTGTCTGTGATTTATCCATGTGATAATGTGTATCCATAGTATATTCATTTTATTGGTATACCGCATTTCATTTTGTCAACACATCATAATTTGTTTTCTCTAATGTGCTGATAGATATGTAGGTTGTTTCTAGCTTTTGGTTTTTACAAATAGTGCTCCAATGAACCCTCCTGCATGTATCAAATATTTTTTTTTATTTTCAGATGGATTGTTCCACTCCTTTTAATATTGCCTTTCCTTATCCTCTGATGATCTCTGCACATTCTGCAGTTGCCTTATTTACTTTGCTCTCTAATTCACTAATTCATTCATAGACCTTTCCATTTATTCTTATTATTATTATAGGAAGGGACACTTCTATATGCCTAGAACTCTGCTGGGCATGAGAGATTAATGAACAAGACACAACACACAAAAAATGTCAAAATCTAGCAGGAAAGTCTACACACAAACGTAATTTGCAAATACGTTACTGGAATAGTTACTAGGGAAATACTAGCATAAAAGAATGTACAGATGGGGAAGAAAGAATGAGTAGGGCCCAGGTCCCAGTTATAAACCAATGAAGACTTGATGGAGCAGGGTTGAAGGAGGCAGAGACATGTCATCCATAGTTTCCACACTATTGTGTGGAGACTGCTTAGCAAATAGCTTCCCAGGCCTCCCCATAAGTGGTCCTCATTCTCTACATCAGAACCTACACTTTAAACCAAGAAATGCTGATGTAGGTGGTCTTAGTACCACACGATGAAACCGGCTTGTGTCTTTATCCTCCATATCATCAGCAATGTTTAAGGTATAAAGGTATCCAATAAAATCTTACAAAATTCTGTGTAAATTCTTCCTTAAAATGGTATTTTTAGCATGAGCTTAGATTTGTAAGCAAAAATCTCCCTACTAGAATGCATTTTTGTGTTTGACCCAAGTGTTGGAGCCCTGGCTCAGGGAATCACTATAATTAAGTATCATTATGGAGAAAGGCCTAGTCACCTTCACTAAGGGATACAAAAAGAAAGGGACTATGGAATTTTTGATATTTTCCACATGGCGAGAGAAAAACTCTAGAAAGATGACTTTCTGATGAGAAAACAAAGCTTTGTTGTATCTCTCTGATGTGGAAGAAAGCAGTCTGCATGTATTTCTGTCTTTTTCTGTTTTTCCACATGTAGGAACAGTAGTGAAGATAAGACCAGGAAATAAAACTAATATACTGTCTTTCCATTCCCCATGCCACCCCTCTAATCAGTTTTCTTCAGCTGATGGGATAAGGGAATTAATCACAGAGCCAAGAATCCAAACCTCATCTATAATTAGGAAGAGAAATTTGGGACTCTATTTTCCAGACAAGGGTTCTCAAAACGTGATCTAGATCAGCAACAATGGCATTGCTTGGAATTTTATCAGAATTCTGGGTGGGCCCAGCAGTCTGTGTTCAATTCTGCTGAATTTTACAATCCAGAAAGTTGTAATTCTCCTAGCACTCATGGAGTAGGAATACTTAGAGTAGGTAGTGGGGGGGTGTGAGTGTTTCAAACAAGGAAGCATGGGTGAAAATTAAAGGTTAACTTTTGAAGTCACGAAATGGGAAGCACAAATAAATGAATATAACAGAATACAAGATCAATAGAAAATTGCTATCTATATATTTTTCTTCAAAGTTTATTTTCAAAGAGCATCTAATCCAGTTTATGTTCACATTATATTGCTATTTTAATTAAAATAAAGTAATTTTTATTATAAATTCTAGAAAGCATATCTTCTATCTCAAATATGACAGACGACTATGGGTAGTTTTGTTTTGTTTGTAATCCCTCAGAGTTCCTTCTCTTCTTTTCTTATTTTCAAAACTGGATTTATACTTATATATCAAATTAGCATAATCAGAAATGAAACAGTCTCTATTGGTCTTGTTTAGGCAAGATACATGCATTGGTGTTCTTGCCCTTTCTCCTTAAGATCTCTCACTCACTTCTTTACCTCCTAATTAGCATGGCTGTGATTTCTGCAACTAACTGTTGCATAAAAATTACTGATTTCCACTTATCTTTTCTCCATAGTTATAAAGTTTAAATTTCACTATAGTTACTGAGACTTAAATTCATGATTACATGGCTTCAATGATCGCTGCTGGTCTCCTCACTTCTTCAATAGTTTTCCATTTTGAGTATTCACCTCTGGTGAATATAATTTTAGTATTCAGTTTCATTTTGCCCCTGTTGGGGGTCCCTTCTGACAAGTTCCCTCAATTCTCAGTTGTTAAAAAGTGTGCATGTGTAATATGCTTCCAGATACTTTCTATATCTGAGTATATCTCTTACTCTCAAACTCAAACTAAATATTTTATTGAGTTAGATTTCTTCACTTTCTCTCTCTTTTCTTTGTGTGTGTGTGTGTGTGTGTGTGTGTGTATCTACCTGTCACCTATCTATCATCTATCAACATATAATTTGTAATTACATGCTAATCTGTGGCTTTATTTGTTAAAGCCTGCCTTTCTTTTGCTAAACTGCGAAGGCCATGAAGTCAGGTAACGTGACAGTTTTCACAGAAAGTCTTTCAAAGATTTCATCAATAAAAAAGAACAAAGACATTAACAGCAGGAAGGGAACATGTGGCTCAGGAAGATGACAGATATCACTTATGATTGTTCATCAATGGGAACAACAGAGCAAAAAAAAATAAAAGCTGTACAAAGAAAGCAAAGAGAAAGGAGATGTAGAGTTAAAGGGATAGTTATAGATGCAAAGACACTGAGTAGTCAGTCAAAAGGATTGGAGAAAAATAATGGAGGGATCTTCTGAGACAGGAGAGCAGCCAGTTTGTCCACTGTCTCAGAAGTGATGGTGGGGCATACTGAGTCAGGTGAAGGCAGCATGGTAGAATTGTAGGTGGAAAGTTAAAATAGTTCCCTTCTGATTGTTCCTATTTTATCAATAAAATAAGGCCAAGAGGCAATAAGCTTATTAATTCAGAAGAGGGATACTGGAAATGAGTACGAAAGGGGCACCTGAGTGGCACAGTTGGTTAAGCACCGACTTCGGCTCAGGTCATGATCTTAGGGTTCATGAGTTCGAGCCCCACGTTGGGCTCTGTGCTGACAGCTCAGAGCCTGGAGCCTGCTTCAGATTCTGTGTCTCCCTCTCTCTCTTGCCCCTCCCCCATTCATGCTCTGTCTCTCAAAAATAAATAAAAAATGGTTAAAAAAAAGAAAAAGGAAATGAGTAAGAGAAAGATATGAAAGGATAACTTGAGGGCTAGAACAATTAGCTAACAGGAGTTTCTATAACCCTGAAGCCTGCTTGATGTGAGCCATCATTGATTCATGTCCGTCTGACGGGGTGCTGTTCTGCAGCCACACCACCACAACCTAGGAGGCATGGTAGAGGCAGAGTTGCATGAACCCATGGTTAGGGATAGGCCAGGAGATCACAAAGAACAAGAAGAAATAAGGAAGTTGAGAATATTCAAGGACTGATTCTAACAATGTACCATGGAATCTAAACTAGAGAGAATAGAAAAAAATGAATTTAAAAGAGGCCTTATATAGAAAAAAGTGGTCAGTGCAAGGGAAGGAAGGTATCATTGGCTCTGAATTATTAGCAGAAGGACCTGTGAAAGGAAGCTGGAGAGTTAGGAAATATAGAAAATGGTGATCACAAGGGTGTTCTGGAGACTGAAATTCTGAGTGTGGTACAAAGCCTTGAGAGTAGGGCTGGGAGGGGGAGATGTAATGAATACCATGGAGGAAGAGGAGAAGTCATGGAACTGAGAAACTGTGGTCCATACTTAAAGCTTGGTTTATTGCTCTAGAGCCTTAACCAATTTCCTCTTTCTGACTGAAACCTCTCTGTTCTCCTACCATCTTGGCTCTGACTATGAACCCCACTTGGTGTCTGGCTTTGGAAGCTAGCCCTGAACACTTCAGAGGCATGACCACTTTGACCCTTTGTTGGTGGTCCTTTCTAGCATGTGTCCCAAATCCTCAGCTAACTCCAGGATCATCCTCCAAGGGAATTCAATAACTTCTCAATTGAAATCTGTCACTGCTCTAATTAATTTTAAATCATCCTTGTGCATAAGTACCAGGCCATACAGGAGCCTCATGATTGGCGGTGTTCTGGATGACATGTAGAGGATGCTTATCTATTCTGGGCATGCTCATCATCCCAACAGTTTCCCTAGAAGTCTCCAGGACCTGGGATTCTAAGCTTACTTTTGATATGTTGAAGAAGAAAATGAATTTTGAGAATCCTTTAGTTTTCCTAAAGCCTTACTTTCAAGACTATCTTTTACAAAAGAAAGTTAAGAAGTCATCCTTGAAAGAAAGTTGATTATGGGATTTCCTTGTCCTCTGGACAACTTGATGCCCACATTCTCCTACTTCCATTGATTTTGAAGCTAAGCCTTAGAGGTAAGAGGTAAATAGAAATTAAAGAATAAATTAAAATCATCTAGAGAATATTAGCAAATACCATCCCTGTTTTATTGAGACATCTTGGCATACTGGAAGGTGAATTTATGTCAAAATACATGAATGTTAGCAGGACTCAGAATGTGACTTTTTGTGCAGCCTTGAGTAATTCACTTCATTTCTCCCAGGTGCAGGTTCCTCATCTGGAAAATGAGGGTGTTGGCCTAGCTGAACTCTCAGAGACCTTCCAGCTCCAGCAATCTAGACCCTTAAATAAGGTTCAAAGGCAAAGGCAATATCATGATCTATTGATAAATCAGGTTTTAAAAATGTTTTCACTAATCTTGGCTTTTATGTTATCCAAGGTCATTGGACAAAGAACGCAGTATGCATAAAGATTGATATTTCAGTTGCCCCAAAGAAAAGAGACAGATATATGTGTCGAGTGGGTACTACTGATTCTGAAATAATATGGTCAAAAGCATCATAGACACCTTCAAAAACATATGGCTAGGATTTTTCGGAAAAAGAGTGAAAAGTTGGCCTTTATTTATGCCTCTTCATTAATGAACACTGATTTATATGAATTGAAGAAATCTGAGGGAAAAAGTAAAATGTTTAGAGACATCTTCTTGTAAGTAGGACTCTTAATATTTCTCCTTTTATTATCATATAGTGCCAAACTAGAAACCAATGATTTATTTTTAGTCTTTGTAAAACAATGAAATAAACTTCTCTCATACATCTAATTGTATAATTCCATTTATTCCTTTTATTGCATTAACAGAATTGTCAATTAAGGCACTTATCTGTATACTGTGGCACATGTAAAATACCTTTCCACTGAGCAAAATGATACAGAGGAAGAAACTGAGGAATTGAGGTACTGTACCCAAGCTCCAATTGACCTCTGCCAATGGTAACTGTGTGCACCTATTCATTCTAGGCCTTGACTTTCTCATGTGAGATCAGCAAAGAATAGACTATGGTCCTTTCCTATGGTATTTTGCTGTATCAGTCCTAGCAGACTAATAGAATGCCTAAATCCTATGTGGGTGCAGTTGATATGTCATTTCCAAGTTACCTTATAGATCTGTGTTCCTTACTGTTTACTAGAGTTTGTTCTGCATTTTAACTTCAAGGAAAGGGAGATGATAAAGTTAGCTCAGCTAGAAGGAGATTACAACCTGGCAGAAAAAGAGAGAGAGAGAGAGAGAGAGAGAGAGAGTCCACTCCTTTCATGACATAGAATGTCTGAGTTAAGAAAGGAGGGACAATTGGAGAGAGTGTGGTAACTTATGAGCTCAACCTTCCTGTGTAGGGGCTTTGAGATATGAAATGGGAGGAGATGTCGTACTCAGATTAAGGGGGAATACCCAGAACACAGAAGGTTTTAACTAAATGCTTTTAGAAACTCTAGGAAGAAGCGCCATATAGGGATATCTGGAGCCAACATGGCACATCCCTAATGCAATTAGAATGAAACTTTGTGGCATAGGGAATGAGTAGCTAGTTTGTATCCTTGCTCTGACCCAGCTCCCATGTGGCAGGGACAGTAATTTATAAGTCAACAGGTAGGTCATGGAGCCTTTGTAGAGGTGAGTGGGGAGGAGGATATTCAGGGAGGTAAGATGGGGAGAGGGGTTGAGGTGCCCCTACACCCTTTAGGTGGTCTAGGCTTGACACGAAAGGGTATTATAGAACTTCAGAAGGTCTAAGCACTAGAAAAAGCTAAGGAGAAGCTACCTTAGCTGGATAGAATCACTGGTACTTACCCAAACAAGAAGGACAGTGCCAAAATTTATCATCTTTTAGTGTCTGCAAAGTCACAATCAGGGTCCAGAGAAGTTAGGCTTCTTCCAATGAAGGGCATGTGGCTATGTACACTTCATCCCAGACTCCATCAGGGAAGGGATTGGGGCAGAGTCCCAAAAGAAGTATAATCCATCCAGAAGCTGCTTTACCTAAAGAGACTCCTAAAACTATGGAACGGTGTTAAGGAGTCAAATTCAAATAAACATTGTCACCCACCTCACCTCACCCCATTGACTGGACTGGCTGAGGAAGAATACCACCAAAGGTTTAGAGAAATTAAGGTGATATATAGTCCTTTGCTCATCACAGTTGTACTGTGGTTAAATTTGCAGACTTGTGTCTATGTTAGAGCAGCACATCAAAATCTTTAGGGTGTTTCATGCTTTTCCCATAATAGCACTTGGTATCTGCTTTGTTTACACTTCTATTACAGGTTAGGAAAAGACAAAAGAAAAGTGGGGGTTTGGGGTATGGTTTCCATTTTTCAGGAAGGAGCCCAGAGACTTGGTGAGTTCTTTAACATGCTCATGGTAATCCAGCTAGTAAGCAATGAATTTGCAATGTGTGCCCAGGTGACAGTATCTACGGCAGATTGAGCACAGTGCCTGGGCCACAGCAAGCTTAGGGCACAAGAACTTCATCCAACTTCACCTCTACAATTTGTATAATGCCAGGTGGGTGAAAATTTATAACAGCTGTAATAGGTGGAAGGTTCCCTAGGTTCTGACCACAAATCCAGGTTAAGACGTTGGCATCTGGGGGGCACCTGGGTGGTTCAGTCAGTTGAGCGTCTGACTTTGGCTCAGGACATGATCTCATGGCTTGTTAGTTCAAGCCCTGCATCAGGCTCTGTACTGATAGCTCAGAGCCTGCTTCAGATTTTGTGTTTCTGTCTCTTTCTGACCCTCCCCTGATTGTGTTCTCTCTCTCTCCCTCTCCCTCTCTCTCAAAAATAAATATACATTAAAAAATATGTTGGCATCTTTAAGTATAATTATCAGTAATAATACTCCGCCTTTTTAATCTTATGAAGATGTTATAAAAACAAAAAAAACCCCACCCAAAATGTTAAAGTGTTTTAAATATAAAACACAACAGAAATTATTGCTAATTATCAAGCTTTAATCATTTTACTTTCAGTTTTATTGCATCATACATAAATCTAGATTTTCACATATTGCTTTTGCTTATTATAGAGTACATTGTCAGTTTAGATAAGATTCTTCCTTTCATGTGCATTTTGGTCAAAGTGAGGTATATATTTGCACATATCAAATACTTGGCTACATGTGTCACATGATTTTAGGGGCACTTAGAATGTTCTTTGCTCCCTCAAGCATTTTTTTATATCCACTGATCTATACCCACTGATCCTTGATGTTCCTACAATTAAAAAAATATTTCTTTTGAGAGAGGCCTGGGATCAATCAGATGAGCATCTGACTCTTGGTTTCAGCTCAGGTCATTATCTCATGGTTCATGAAGTCAAGCTCTGCACTGTCAGAATAGAGCCTGCTTGGGATTCTCTGTCTCCCTCTCCCTCTGCCCCTCCCCTACTCACTCTTTCTCTGTCTCCCTCTCTCAAAATAAATAAATAAACACTTATCTTATTAAAATTTTTCCTTTTGAGACAAATGCTGTATAATCATACTTATGCAAGATACGTAGAGTCGTTCTATTCAAAGTAGATGCTTTCTAGGAGTTGAGGAAGGAGGGGAATGAGGAGCTATAGTTTAATAGGTACCAAAAACATTCTTCAGATTCAGAGCAATCTATATCAAAATTCCAATGGCATTTTTCAAAGAATAGAATAGTTCTAAAATTTGTAAGGAATTACCAAAAACCCTGAATAGCCAAAGCCATCTTGAAAAATAAGAACAGAACTGGAGGTTTTGTACTTTCTGATTTCAAATTATATTATCATGCTATAGTAATTAAAGCAGTACCATATTGACTAAAAATAAATATGCAGATCAAGGGAAGAGAATAAAAAGCCCAAAAATAAACCTATGCATATATAGTCAACTAATTTATACCAAAGGATCCCAGTATACTGTATACAATGGGGAATGGACAGTCTCTTCACTAAATGTTAGGAAAACTGGACAGTTACATGCAAAAGAATGAAATTCAAACACTATCTTACACCATACACACAAAATAACTCAAAATGGACAGAGAACTTAAACATAAGACCTGCAGTCATAAAACCTCTACAAGAAAACGTAAGTGTTAAGCTCCTTCCGATAGATCTTGGTAATGACTTTTTTCTTAATCTGACACCAGAAGTGAGCCCAACCAAAACAGAAATAAATAACTGTGACAGTACAACATACTTAAAACCTTCTGCACAGCAAAGGAAACCATCAACAAAATGAAAAGGCAACCTACAAACTGGGAGAAAATATTTGCAAATAATGTATCTGAGAAGGGTTTAATCATATATCTTATAAAATATATAAAGAAATCATACAGCTTACTAGCAAAAAATAAAAATAAAAAACAAAACAAAACAAAAAACCCAAACAATACAATTTAAAAAAAATGAGCAGAAGATCTGAAAGATTTTTTCCTCCAAAGATATATAGATGGTCAACAAGTACCTGAAAAGATGTTCAAAATCATTAATTAGCAAGGAAATGCAAATCAAAACCACAATAAGATACCACCTAATGCCCTTTAGAATAGCTATCATAAAAAAAAAAAAACAAGAAATAACTAGTGTTTGTGAGGATGTGAAGAGAAGGAGCCTTGTGCACTGCTGGTGGGAATAGAAATAGGTGCAGTACAGAGTTTCCCCAAAATAATAAAAATAAAATTACCATATGATCTAGCAATTTCAATTTTGAGTACTTATCCAAAGAAAATTAAAATACTAATTTAAAAAGATGTATACACCCCATATTCACTGCAGCATTCCTTACCATAGCCAAGATACAGAAACAATCTAAATGCCTATTAATGGATGAATGGATAAAGAAATTGAAGGATACATACACACACACACACACACACACACACACACATTCACATACACAGAGGAATATTATTCAGCCATAAAAAGAATGAAATATTGCCACTTGTGACAACATGGCTATATCTAGAGGGCATTATGCTAAGTGAAATAAGTCAGACAGAAAAAGACAAATGCTGTATGATCTCTTTTTAGGGAGCATCTAAAAAGAAGGCCAGCTCATAGATACAAAGAACAGATTGGTAGTTGTCGGAAGAAGGGTGTAAGGGAGAAATGCATAAAGAGAGTATAAATTTTTTAAAGAGAAGAAATAAATTCCACAAATACCTGATTTTAGTGAGTTGTATTTTCCCTAATACACTGATCCATAGGTTTTAATAGAGTACAAAATGTTCTAATGAAAATAAAAGTATTTTATTAATATTATGAACCTATTATAAAAGTAATACTTGATCATTGTAAAAAGTAGAAAACAAAATGATAAACAAAAGTAATAAAATCAGTTAATGAATCCTAAATTCTATATTCTGAGAGGACCCATATCAAAATTTAAAATAAAGGTTATCTCCTGAAGCATAATATCTATTAAGAAAAGGGAAATATGAATAATTATAAATTAGCATATCATTAATCAAGAGATGGAATTTCCATAATATATCCATGATCAAAAGATAAAAAAAGTAGTTGATGGGCTGGGGCAGGGGGGTGGGTAGGAGAAATAGGAAGAGGTTGTAAAAGGGTACATCTAATGTAAAACATACTGTTTATAATTGATAACACCATATTGCATAATTGAAATTTGCTGAGAGTAGAACTTAAATGTTCTCACATTAAATAAATAAATATAAATAAATAAATGGTCAGCAGGTAGTGTTGTGGGATATTTAGAGTATGTAGGCTGGAGACCAGCGCTTTGTAAAAGGATGTGTTAATTAACTAAATGGGAGGAATCCTTTCACAGTGTATGTGCATTAGGTCCTTACAAAGTACACTTTGAATGTCTTATAGTTTTGTCAATGAAAAATATCCTTAAGTCAGTAAATTTTACGTTATTTGTATTTTATCACAATTAAACATTAAAGAGTTTATTTTTGCCTCTTCCCCTTGTTTTCTCGGGTGATATTTAGGTATTATCCATCATTCACAACTGACATGAATGAGTCACTTTGACCTTACATTAGGACAGAGGAACTCAGAAAGTGTCTATTATATTCTCAGAGTCGGTAGGGGAGAAAGGGGAAAGATAAGGAGAAAGAACTTCAGAGAATGCCACAGAAAAGAGGAAGAAGACATAGGGCTGGAATACACATGGATGCTCTGATTTTGTTAATTCGCTCAACAACTCATTACCGAATATTTCACCTGCGCTGGGCATTCTTCTAGGCTCTAGAAAAACAGGCATACATTCCTGCCCCTGAGGAGCTTAGGTTCGTCTAAGAGGAGACTGACAAGAAGCATACTCTGCTAGTTACTATGTTGAGGGTGATAGAAAAAAAAAGAGAGAAAGGGAAGGAAGGTCAGGTAGATGGGTAGGGTGGTCAATGCAATCTTAAACAGAGCAGTCAGAGCACACCTCCCTGAGAAGGCAATATTTGAGCCAAGAATGGAGAATTTTTCTTATACTGGGTAAATTACTAAAATCAGGAGAACTGTCTATGGGATAAGACTGGCTGTTTTGTGTCAGAGACAATTCTGGTATTCATTTAAAACAACGGCAGTGTTGCCACTAATCATTTGTCATGGGGGAACGTGCTGGCTTTTCTACAAAAGGGTGTCAACATGTCAGGTGTGTTTCCTCAGAACCCAAAGAGCAGGAGCGAGGCACTGGACTTCCAGGTCTGGCCCTCGGGAGATAAAAAACGAAATTAGCCAAAGGAAAAATAATGGCCATCCACATCACTGCCTGCTTTGTAGGAGGCATTTTTTTGTGTCAGAGTTTAGAAAAAAATAATAAATAAATAAATAAATAAATAAATAAATAAATAAGGAAAAGCAAAGACAAATAATTGGATGTCTGGCTAGCCAGGAGTCCGACACGCTCTCCTTGGGCGGTGCTTCTCCCTGCAGACAGACAGTACGTGCAGTTTTGTCTCAGCAGACGCTGCCACGTGAGCAGAGCTTGCTGTGAGCTGCAGGGCTCTGTGCCTCTCTGAGTCTCAGCAGACAAAGGGCAGAATGGGTTTTGAGAGCGGCAGCAGATGAAGGAGAGCTCTGGCTGCAGACACGAGAGCCCAGCGCTGTCTGTAATCAGCCCCGAGCCTGGCCTGGCAGTTTAAGGGAAGGGCACGGGATGGAGCAGGGGGGCCCAGCTGTGGCAGCCAGCTGACAGTCGCCACCCCATGCCCAGCAGCTCGCAGATGTGAACAGGTGCTCTCTCCATCAGTCTGTGCCCGTTCTGGGCTCCACATAACTGGCCACTAACAAACAAGAAATCAATATCCACATCAGCTTCATGCCTTTGGAGTTCTGGAAAGCAATTTAGTTCCAGGAAATCTGAATGTTTTTGTGGCTGTAAATGCCAGTTACACAGTCACTCTACCTAAAAGACAACGAGAACCTCAGACTGACACTGTTAAGAGGGGGGGGGGGGGGGGTGGGTCCTGGTGAAGTCAAGTCCAGAGGAAAGAGAGTACCCGCTGAAGCAAATGTCAGCCTTGTGTCAGAGCGGACGCAAGCCCTTTGCCTGCCCAGCAGTAATAACTTGAGGGGTGCACTAAGACAGTTGGCTAGAGTGGGAGGTCTGCTGGGACCCTGCTCTGGAGTCTGAGCACTAGACAGTGAATGTTCCAGATGAGTGGGGAGGAAGGAGAAGGTGAGGAGGAGAGGGAGGGAACAGAAGAGGGAGGGCGGGGTGGGAGAGGGAATTTGTACTTTCAGACTTGGGGAAAAAATTAGAAATGGCACTCCCAAAATTGTTAATAATGGTTCATTTTGGGGGAGATATTAGAGGGACTGAAGGACATTTTTTTCATTTGTTATTGTGTACAGTTCAAAAAGTAGTAGGAATGTGAGGAATTTTTGCTTGGTATAATTCAAAGAAAGCAACATATATATATATACATATATATATGTATATATATATGTATGTATATACACACACACACACATACAAACATACATATACATGCACATTCCTATATCTTTCTAATCATTAAGTGGTGTGTTAGTTACATTCCTAAATTTTAGGCCAATACTTGTAGCTCAAAGTTTGATTTCTATTTTTAAATCAAGATTATCCTTCTCTCCAAATAAATACTAACAGAGGCATTTCACTGGAATACTTAGACGGGAGTAGTAACAGTGTCAGAGGAGGTACCGAGGAGCCCCTGCAAGAAAGGAAACAAGAGAACCCATGCAGGAGGAGAGACAGGGAAAGAGAAGAGGAGGAGGGGAAAGTTAGGAGAATCTCAGACTGACGCTGTTATTATTTTCTCCAATCTTTGGAAGGCTAAGAATCCCTGCAAAACAGCAGTAACCAAACCCGAAGATAGAATATCTGATGGTCTGTTTCCTATAGACCTGTGTTCGTCACTTAAAATGACCTCATGTGAGGGACAGAAGCAGCTGCCCAATGGACATAATGCTCCAACAGTATGTCTTTATTGAGCATCTAGTGTGTGCTCACTACTGTGCAAGGCATTGTATGGAAGCAAAGATAAAAACTAAGGGAATTCCTGCTCGTGTAGTTTATTTATAAAAGAAGTATCCTTGTAATATTACTGATACAATGTTAGTAACTTGAAATCTGCCACAGTGGAAATGTTTACAACCACAGAAATGGGCAAAATGCAGCAAGCCAGAGCTTGAATTATTTTGTTGGTTGTTGAGACTTTAGAAGAGAGTGTAAATAATACAGCTAAACTTAAAAGTATGGCATGTATGTAACTATCACATTGTGAAAAGCACACAAAAAACTGAGGAAATCTTCGTCCAGTATTTGAAAATAATTATACAACTGAGCAAACAAGCCACCCATCCTATTGACAAACAAAGTTCTCACCTGCATCTTAGTGGTTTCCCTATTGTCTAAGGTAATTGTTACTGTAAAACGGGAGCAGCAAACAAAGGCCTCTAGGCTAAATCTAGATTATTGCCTTTTTTCTTTTTTTTTGTATACAGCCTGAAAGCTAAGAATGGGTTTTTTGTGTGTGTGTTTTGTGTGTGTGTGTGTGTGTGTGTGGTATTTTTTTTAATTAAGTTTAAAAAAATAATATTTCAGGACACAAGAAAATTACAAGGAATTTGAATCTCAGTATCCATATATAAAGTTTTATTGGAACCGCACCCTGTTCATTCATTTATGTCTTCTCTATGGCTCCTTTCACGTTCCAATGACAAAGCTGAATAGCTGTGAGAGAGACTGTGTGTCCTACAAAGCCTAGAAGATTTACTGTCTGGCCCTTCACAGAAAAGTTGGCTAGCCACAGCTATAAAATGAAAATATCAACAAATAGTCACATCAGAACTACATTCAGAGAGCCACTGGGCCAAGTGGCCAATAATGTAAAGATGGTAAGACAGGTCTTGAGGGGAGTAGGGAGGAGAGAAGCATGCATCTGGACTGCAGGAACACAGGCCTCTCCTCCATTTGGAACCAGCTATTCTCACCACCCAGTACGGCCCCATTTGCCTCGTTTCCCAAGCGGTATGGAAATCTGCAAGGCTTGGAACACAGTGTTCACTCATTTGCTCAGCATCAGGGACAAACAGGACCCAAACACGGGCACTAAGCTCTTCTTCCCTAACTTGTAGCACATTTGGATGGAAAGATTTGTTCCCATTTTAGTTCCATCTTCCAAACAAAGGTGCTTTTTAGCTTGCAGAGGGTTTAACACTCTGTTTCCCAATGTAACAATTTTCATAACTTATGCTTCTATTGTTCTTGGATTAATACTGACCACATTTGAACAGGCAAATGGGTAACCAATTAGCTTGAATTCTTTACAGTCAGGATTTGCTGTGTGTCTTGATACGCCTTTCTTAATCTTCCCTTTGAAACATGTTTTCTCATTTAGGCCAGAAGTAAATAGCACAAGTAACAGGGTGGTTTTCTCCCCCTTCCTCTTTTCTCTCTCCTTGAAAAATAATGCTGAAGGAATTGTTTTGCAGTTGAAAATTAATGTAACCTATTATGTCCAGGAAATTTCTTCAATATATTACTTGCCAAGCCCCTCGGCCGTTGTGAAGAAAATAATTTTAATTTATCTCATTTTTCACCGCTGAGTCAATGATTGTTTAACCTAAAATGCCATTGTGACTAAGTGCTCAAACCCCATGGTCCTTGGCTATTTTGCGGGGACTCAGCTATTACATCCACGAGCCTGGGCCTTAGAAGCACCAAAATTGTCATATTAAAAGGGCCGCTGTCAACTTGCTTTTGTTTTTATTGTTTTTAATTTCTGCTTTTCCATTTTCTCTGCTATTTATAATGTTCTCTTTAAAAGTTCAAAAATAACATCTCTCTCCTTAGCCTCTTGGTTATTTTCCATTAGTGAGCATTTCTGTTCCAGCTTCCAGTGCCTTTCCTAGGGCACACAGCAATGTCCTCATCAGCTTGGGTTAAGTTGGCTGTTGTGACCATGGTCCCCCTTGCGGTGCCCATGCAGTTTTACCCACTAAAATCAGACTAGCATCCCAAGGGAAAACAGAACCATGGCGATCACAAAGAAAAGTCCTTTGAATCATTGTTAAGTTTTACCAGAAGGTTTCACATCAAATGAAGTTCAATGAAGTTTTCAAATCCTCTTCAGGAGATATGACCACACACTTACCTTTTCCATATTTACCTTTCTAGAGAAAAGCAAATTTGCAATTACTTTACATTTTCTATTAGAGATTTTTTTTCTTTGTGCTAGCCTGCCCATGTTGTAGCAACAGGGTTTTTCTCACTCTAGATTATCCAGAGAGCAGAGCTTGAGATGAAGGCTTATGTGTAATTATGCTATGTGGCATATATAGACTCAGGAAAAAAATAAAGGATAAGGACTAATAGAAGTAAGGCATGAAAATAAAAAGCCAAATATAAGAATGCATTACCAGCTGGTCACTGATACAGACAACTGCTTGCTCAGTTCTATGAAGGTGAATTTCAGGACCATGTCTCTTGGGTCAGAAAGGAAGAGGAATTTTCTAATAGTGGACCTATATTGGTCATAGTTTACCCTGTGGGATATCCTGGCTGTTCTTAACTTCTGGCATATGCATGCCTAGACTGCAAGCTGAGTGGGCTTCTGTGGCTTCCCACATCTTGCCAACAGAGAAACTCTGGGCCCTGAGGCACAGGCCTGAAATCAGGTGGTCAGGTTGTACCAGTAGGAAGCTTCTTAGAGCCAGAGGGACTGGTCACCTAAGCAGTGGCCAGAAGAAAACACAGATGAGACTGGGAGACTCTGAAATGGTGAATAAGAGGCATCTGATATAAGTAATTAAAGTTAGGGAAGGTATTTTTATCTACATTTTACAGAAATAAAACAACAACAACAGAGTGTAGAGGATTGAAGCTGTTTGTCCAGGGATAATTATTGAGATCTTCTTGGCTCTGAAAAGCTCACATTCTAATTGGCCACACTGCATGTGTCAGCATCTGTGCTTGGTGGTGTCAGGTCCCAGGCTTTTCCTTCCAGCTTACATATCACTCCAGAACCTGGAGGAAGATCTCCCTGTATCACTCTGAAAGCCAAGAGGAAGACGGACTCTAAGTCATCCAAAGACTAGGTGAACTGGCTACAGCCTATACAGAAATACATTTATGTCTTTATTATTAAAGATTTCTCCTAAACAACAGGAAGGGAGGAAGTTTCTATGTTTTGGAAAAGGTCATTTACTTAATCAAGCCACTGGGGGGACTATTGATAAATTGATACTTGATTTCTGTACAACGTTTCTATGTGGCTCAAGACTGCTAAGGCTTAAAAAGTCCTTTTATAGGAAGTGGATATTCAATCAACCAATATTAAGTACACAGTGTATTCAAGGTATTAAGACAGGTGCTCTGGAAAATAACATGGTACTAAAACCACCATCTTTCCCTCGGAGGGTTTCTAATCTAATGAGAAAACAAGGATCATAAAGGGGGACTGCTGTTGACTGTAGAAAGCATTCCAAATAGAGGTAGTAAGTGCTATGGGAACTTGAATGAAGAGAAATCGGCTCTAACCCAAGAATAAAAGAAAGTTTAAGAAGAATGTGACAGGTACATACGACCTTGAAGGATGAGCAGGGTTTCAATGGGAAGAGGGCAGTGAGGGGCTAATATCACCCCATGCAAGAAGCGCTATAATTGCATAAATATAACTAGACAAATTAGAGTACGGGTGGCTGCAGGAGTAAAGACAAGACTGACAGAGGAGGAGAAATAGCAAAAAATGAGCAAATTGGAACATTTTTCTGGGCTCAGCTCAAGAAAAGCTTGAAGGCCTATTTTAAAAAACATTGGGGGAAAGTTTATTATTTTCTAAAGCAAATCTTGGATTTTATTACCATGAAAATGGGGGGGGATTTATTTGTGGCATTTTAGAACTAGAGGGAGGGAAATCAAAGATATTACCTAGATTCTTTTTGACTGATAGCTTCTGATTAGCACAGGTGGCTGAAGGCAAAACGCCTGGGAATGTTCCTGACTGCCTCCCAACCACCTGGGACCATCACACTCAGGGCTCGCTGTCCCTAAGCCAGTTCAGGTCCTCCAGTTCCTGCCCATAAAACTTGAGAGTTCCTGCAGGGATGGCTGCACAAGTTTCTTCTATGTAGTAAGAATCCAAGGACCAGCCCTTCTTCTTCTTGGTAATTTATGGAAAGAACCCAATTCAAATGAGGATTTTCAAGGCTACTGCAGGTCTTTCCAGTCCACTGTAAGAACTTTTGACTGTCTTCACCTCTGCCAGCTGCTGAAATTTCATTCCAAGGTTGAGCAACTGGGAAACAAGTTGACCTTTCATTGTATGGAAAGCTTGCCTTACAGACACGGGGTTGGGGGGGTTGGAGAGAGGGGAATTGCAAAGTTGTATCCAATTACTGAGTAAATAAATACTTCAATCTCTTAACCTCTGTGAAAACTCTTACCCTTAAGAACTTCAGCCAGTACCAGGGTGCTATCTACACAAAAGTCAATCCAGTTCTGCATGTCACTAAGCTAGAGTTCAATATCCTCCACGTTATTGCCACTGCCATACTTCTTTGGGTGTCTTTCAGCCTGTTTCTTCCTTTTCATTTTCTCCACCTCTCCTCTTGAAAGCTGTTGCTTTGTAAGCAAACATTCCTCCATGCTAGCCTCATCACCAAACATTCCTTCCTCTCATACTCTTCTTAATTGCATTGGGATTGTCACAATAGTAGTATTGCCCAAATGTTCCTGGAGGTTCTGGTTCATTGGTCCAAGGTTTAGAAAATGGTGCTTGGGACTGGTCAAACGCCAAGCACAGACTCTTCATTTTCTTTTGTATCATAAGCTCTGTAAGTGTCCCATTACCATGCCCAGACCAGTATTCTTCTATTCTTATGAAAACAAAAATTCCTCTTTTGATACTCTAGCAATGTGTCTATACCAACCTTTTCAATGTTCTCTGTAGAAAGCTTATTTACTCACATTTAGCGAAGATTTTGGAACTCATCTCCAGCCTTCCTCAAAACCCTATCTTCTGTTATAGTTAATGATTAAAACACCCATGTGGTAGATCCAATAGAGAACTGGTGCATTCATAGGTCTTTTTATGTCATAAGCTCCAGGGCCTACCACCTCAGACACATGTATGCCTAATCTCACCAAGATAAACAAGTGTAGGCCATGGACTCTGAGTAGTAGTGAGGTATTAATGAGAATCAGAAACTTGGGATGAGGTTGATCAAAAAGATTGACGATACATGTGGTTTTGAAAACCACAAATAATAGGATAAAGTTACAGAGAAGCTCCCCACACTGAAAATGACTATTACACAAAAACAAAAAAATAATGCTAGGTGAGAGAATAACGGGAAAGCAAAACCTAGAAGAATCATTGGAGCTAATTAGTGCAAGGACCTTGCTCCTGCAGCTGGACATACCCTGCAAGTGTAAGAAGAAGATTGACAGGGCACTTCAGAAATGTACTCCCACAGCTACACCTGGAATTCTGCACTGGCCTGCATGGCACTGCCCCTGTGATCTTACGGCTCCACACCTCAGGTCCTGGTCACAATCCCCCAACTTTTTCTTTCATCACTTATTCTCACTTTAATCTTACTCCTCCAATTCCCCCTCTACCTCATGGCTTCATTTTTCATTTCATTGCCTGCTGAGCCCAGAACAAATGAGGAGTAACTTTAACCAATTTATTGCCAGCCCTTCAATTCCTTTTCCTTCTGCAAAAACCAAATCGGGTCAAGTCAACCATCTGCCTACACAGGGACTATTGAGAGCTGCTGGAGGAAATTCTATTATTGTACAAAAATTATAACACTATAACAACGGTCATTTGGGAGGGCGGGAGAGGACTATAAGTAAGTTAACTATAGGTTACTTAAAGCATTTTCTATCTCAAAAATCCAAGTAAGTCTCTCTGGGAATAAATATAGTGAAATCTAGAAGGCAGGAGGCAGGACCTGGAGAGTGGGAGGGAAGAGTTAAGAGTCAACAATCAACTACTCTGAGTCATAAAATCAGAAAGGCATTGAACATTTAGAAGGAGAACTGGCCCCATAAAGAAAACAATGCCTCTTAGTAAGCATATTATCTGCAACAAAGCAAAACAAATTTTCAAGCATCTTATTGAAACTGCTGGGGAGGGAAATCATGAAAAGTTTCTATTAAGCAAGGGATAGAGAATGGAAATTAATAACACAGTGCCCGTTATTACTAATTTAGGATGTATAGAATGTCACTGATATGACCTTTATTTATGGCAATGTTATTTTTACTTTGTTTGGAGCAGCATAGCACAGTTGGGAAGCAGACGAGAATGGTGGTTGAAAGCCTGGGCTTTGCAGACAGACAGCCTGGGTTTAACTCTCAGCTCTGCAGCTCATTAACTGTGTAAGCCCAGGGAAGTTCCTTAATTCCCCTAGACTTCAGTTTTCTCATTTAAGACTAAGAACTCCTATTATGATTTCTCAGCATTTGTGCCAAGTTTACTATGAGTTTTCTATGTTCTAAGGACTTTACAAATTTTAACATCTCCAATCCTCAGAGCAGCCCTGTTAGGTCTATTAATAGAACAGTCCTACTATTTCACAGATGAAGAAACTGAGGACAAGGTATAAAATAACTTGCACAAGGTCACATAGCTAGAGAATGGCAGTATCAAATCCAGGTAATGAGAATCCACTGCTCTTACCCACTGTCTCCTTCGGAGGCCCACCTTCCTGCTCAAAGGGCTGTTGGAGAGGACGGTGTTAAGTGAGTACACTACTCACCCCTGCCATCGGGCCATCACTGCACCCCTCTCTTGTCCTCTTCACACCTTCAGGCTGGGCAGTGACTCTGAGGAACCATCCTATAATACTCATCTGAAAAGTTTTTTGGGAAAATGACTGAGTGAAGGGAAGCAGGTGTGGTGGAAAGTGTTATTTCATATGTGATAAATCATGAATATAGTTTTTTGAGAATAATGAGCAACTGGAGACAAGAAGGACTTAACAACCAAGAAGCTAAGGGAGTAACTAATGAAGAAAAGTCCCAGAGGAATTGAAAATGTTGATTTAAGAATATACAAAAAGCAGGTAGGGCTCCTTGTGGAGGTCTGAGAGCACCAAGGATGTGAAAAAAAAAATATATAGATAAGTTTGGAGGAGAATGAAAGGTAAATTGAATTATTTCACTTCTATTGACCTTTCATTACTCAGTAAATATTTGTTGAGCCATTGAATAGCTTGTATGCTCCTGAAAAAAAAAGACTATGCCTTTTAACTTCTCAAGTATCCTGAACATAGATTTGATACTTAATTAGTACCTTTGGATAAGGCTGCTGCTGCTTCTATAAATGGCCTCAGCCTAAACAATGAATTCAGTTGATTCCTTTAAAAACCATACTGACACACAATCTTTAAACACAAAATGATAGAGCCAGAAGGTTCCTTGGAGACCTTCTAATAAGGTAGGCACAAATAAATGATTGTATCTGGAGACTGCTTTGTTTGTTCTGTAGCCTCTTGTGTTACAAAGTTTTGAAATCGTTTCCGCATTTAGAAAATGAAAGCTTTCCTATGAAAATCTGTACTTCTAGCCTCTGTTGAGAACTTAGATTTTTTTTTTCCTGGCAAGATTGACCTGCATTCTTGCATGGCAGCAAAGACCTAAAGCTGAGGGACAACTACTCTTCTAGACAGAGTCATTTGCCCATTTCATGGGCCCCCTTCTAAATCCAACACTATTACTTGATCATTTTTAACCTTTTGTCCAAACCCTATGAGCATCTGCATGTGTGGCCCCCACAGGGAAACTGAGGCAAAGGCAAGTGATATAATACAGCTGGAACTTGGGTTTCCCTGTTCATTACTGCACTCTCCCATAGTTGATCTATTCCCTGATTTCTTTTGGAATTAATATTGTAGTGTGGTGATTCTATTGGGCCTGACTGTGACATGAACAAGCGAGGGAATGTAAAAGAATCATAATCTAAAAGGAAATCTTTGATTATACAATGCATTAGTCAGATCCACCCTTAGATTACCATGATCAGTTCTGGTCATCACATTATAAAATAAAATATTGAAACATTTGACAATGCAAAGAAAAAGAGATGAGCTTGATCTTCTGCTGTGATTATATTGTATTAATGACTTCCTATCATATAACTGGGTTTTGTACCCTATTAGAGAAAATAAAATGTACTAATATAATGGGAAAGGAGCTAAGAGAGGATCCATGTTACTTTTCTAAATATTTGGAAAACCAATAAAATGCTCTTTTCCCCTTTAAAAGTAGGTACTGCTTTCCTAATCAGGGTGAAATGATTTATTAATCAATAAGATTGTAAATTAGGGAATTATTTATTCAATAGACCAGACAAAATTATGTCATTCAAAAATTAAGCTGAAGGCCAAAAAGAAACAAAAAGTAATAAAGGAGCTAGTATAGTCTTCGAATTGGACATTGTGCTCATAACTTCACATAATAACATAGTGTAGGGAGTAACATAGTTAGCAAAGACACTAATCCTCTTCAGAAAGAAGGAAATTATTGAAGTATGACAAGGGTTCTTGGCATCACTCAAAATTTGCTACTTTTACCAGCTCACTGACTGATAACTGGGATGAGGGTGGTGAATGTAAAGTGTGATTCAGATTTTTAAATCTTTGGTCTTTTGGCAAAAAATAATAAAATGAAGAGGTTTTAGGACTGGTCATTGGGCAGGTCTATTATTATTATACCCAGTTTATATTATTTTCCAAATAACATTTTTAAATTCAAGCCTTTGCAGATGCCAATTCTATATACTATTAATCCCTCTTAAAGATGGACATTATTTCATCTACTTTTGTGGTTCACTTCTGTGCTATTCCCTCCCTATATGTGAGGATATTGATAATTTCTAGTCCTTAGATTTGGTGGTGGGTTTATAAATGTTTCTAGTTTATATTTAAAAATGTACAAAATAAATAACTAAAACATGCAAGAGTTGCACATATAAGTTTTGGATATAAACTATATTTAATAAAACATGGTGACTTCCAGTTTTAGTGAGATGTATTGGAAAGACCATCACACAAACACAGAAAAATAAAAGAGTTGTATGAACCACAAATTTATGGCTTTTCCTAAACATACCAGAGAATTGAGTTCACAGGTTAAACAACTAACTGAAATTATGGAAAGAGACAGGACCCATCCTCAATGGGGAAAAATTGAGATCTTTTCCACTAAGGTCAGAAATAAGAAAGGGACATCTATTCTCATCACTGTTATTTAACATTTTACTGGAAATTCCGGCCTTAGTGGTCGGACAACAAAAAGAAAGAAAAGGCATCCAAACTGGCAAGGAAGAATCCTTTCACTATTTGCATATGACCTATAGTTTATTTAGAAAACATGAAAGATTCCACCCCAAAATTGCTAGAACTCATACATGAATTCAGTAAGGATGCAGGATATAAAATCAATGTACAGAAATATGCTGCAATTTTATACACCAATAAAGAAGCAGCAGAAAGGAAATCAAGGAATCAAACCCATTTACAATTGCACCAAAAAACATAAGATACCTAGGAATAAACCTAACCAAATAGGTAAAAAGGTCTGTACTCTGAAAACTATAGAGCACTTATGAAAGACATTGAAGATGGCACAAAGAACTGGAAAAACAATCCATGCTCATGAATTGGAAGAACAAACATTGTTAATATGTCTTTACTACTCAAGGTAATCTACACATTAGTGTAATCCCTATCAAAATACCACCAACATTTTTCACAGCTAGAACAAACAATCCTAAAATTTGTAGGGAACCACAAAAGACCCTGAATATCCACAGCAATCTTGAAAAAGAAAAGCAAACCTGAAAGAATCACAAGTATGGACTTCAAGCTATATTACAAAGCTGTAGTCATCAAGACAGTAGGGTACTTGGGGGAAAAAAAACAGACACATAGATCAATGGAACAGAATAGAAAACTCAAAAATGGACCCAAAAATAAATGGTCAATTAATCTTCAATAAAGCAGGAAAGAATATCTAATGGAAAAAAAGGCGGTCTCTTCAACAAATGGTGTTGGAAAAAATGGATAGCAACATGCACAAGAATGAAACTGGACTACTTTCTGACAGCTTACACAAAAATAAATTCCAAATGGATGAAACACCTAAATGGGAGTTAGGAAACTATCAAAATCCTAGAGAAGATAGGCAATAGCCTCTTATATCAGTCATAGAAACTTCTTACTAAACACGTTTCTGAAGGCAAGGGAAACAAAAGCAAAAATGAACTATTGGAACTTTATCAAGATAAAAATCTTCTGCAAAGTGAAGAGAACAATCAACAAAACTAAAAAAAAACCTTTGGAATGGAAGAAGATATTTGCAAATGGCATATCTGATAAAGAGTTATTATCCAAATCTATAGAGCTTATCAAACTCAACACCCAAAAACAAAATAATCCAGCTAATAAATGGGCAGAAGGCATGAACAGACATTTTTCCAAAGAAGATATACTGATAGCTAACAGCCCCATGAAAAGATTCTCAACATAATTCATTATCAGAGAAATACAAATCAAAACTACAATGAGATACTGTCTTACACCTTGTCATAATGGCTAAAAATAACAGCATGAGAAACAACAGGTATTGGTGGGGATATGGAGAAGAGGGAAATCTCTTTAGCCACTCTGGAAATAGTACAGAGTTTTCTCAAAAAGTTAAAAATAGAATTACACTATGACCTAATAATTGCACAATTAGGTATTTACCCAAAGGATAAAAACATACTTATTTGAAGGGGAACATCCACCCAGATTTTTATAGCAGATATTTATTATCATCAATAGCCACATTATGGGAAAAGTCCAAATGTCCATCCACTGACAAATGGATAAAGAAGGTGTGGCATATATACAATGGAATATTAGTCAGCCATAAAAGAGAATAAAATCTTGCCGTTTGTGATGATGTGGATGGAGAGTGTATTATGCTATGCAAAATAAGTCAGTCAGAGAAAGACAAATATCATATGATTTCACTCATATGTGAAATTTAATAAACAAAACAGAAGAACATAAGGGGCAGAAAAAAGAGAGGGAGGCAAACCAAAAGAGAGACTCTTAACTACAGAGAACAAACTGAGGGTTGGTGGAGGGGAGATGGGCAGGGGCATGGGCTAAATGGGTGATAGGTATGAAGAAAGGCACTTGTAGTGATGAGTATTGGGTGTTTAATGTAAGTAATGAATCACTAAATTCCACTCCTAAAACTAATATTACAATAGATGTTGACTAACTAGGATTTAACTAAGAGCTTGAAACAAAACAAATGAACAAAGAAACAAGACCCAAACATTTGCTTGCTCTAGTGCAAATCGCCAAATGCCATATAAAGTGTTAAAAAGATCCAACTAGAACATTTTAATAAATTGCTAAAGGCTGAGTGTGGGTTATCTGAGAGTGTAAAGTGCCTGATGGATGAATATGTAGGGAGGTCAGCCCTCTCCTCCATGCTTTTCTTCCAGGAACCCCACCCCACAGGGAGGATATGAAGAATCCAGAGAAAGCCTCCCTTCTGGTGCTGAACAGCAGAATGTAACAGCAATCACTAACAAATACCACTGAGGCCCAATGGCTCTCCTTCCCCAAATGTCTCAGTCTGCAGAAGAAGGATCATACAGTGTGTATCCTAAAGTGGGAAGTGGTACAAACAGCCTACAGAGATAGGAAAGGCAACTACCACCCAAATGTAGGAGGAAAAAAGCCTCGATCTGAAAGGAAAGGGTGGGCAAAGAAACTGGAACCTGAGGAAAACCTACAGTAGCAGGAAAAGCAGAATAGGGAGGAAAAAACAAAAAGAAGCACTCTGGGGAGAGGCGGAAATACACGTCAGGCATAGCATTAGGATGGAAGAGTGAAGGAAAAACAAACACAAACAAACATACACACAAATCTATGAAATCATAATTACATTATGTATGCTTATATGAAAAATTTTAAAAATGCACTCCCTTGTTGGTTCAGAGCTATTTTTTCAATATGTCCAGTGAGCTGTATAATGTTGTCATTATCAAGTTGATAAAGATGGTCTATGTAGGATCTACATAGGATCATTGGACTTTGTTTTTCTCTTTTCATCTTAGTTCAGCACTAGCGGACCACAGGCTCTGCACTAATTTTCTTGAAGAAAAAATAGATTTGTATTCTTTTACTTTGTAAAGATTCTCTCAAACTAGATGATATTGGTGTCTCTACTCAACCAATATAAGAAATATTTTGAAAATGTCTGGTAACAATATTATTCTAAAGGATTATTTTCCCCAGGAATGCTGATGAAAATGTGGGGTAATGATTCTTAGCAATAACACTGGACACCAATAGTAATAAAGCTGTTGAGGGCACCGCTCGTAATAATGTTAATTATGTTAGTAATGACAATAATAAGGGCTGCAATTTATTGGAAACCAGAGACTATTTCTAAGCACTTCAAACATGCCATGTGGCTTTTATCCACACAACAGGCTTATGAAGTAATCCTCATTTTCAGATGAAGAAACCATGGTACCAAGAGATTAACATCTTGTCAAGGGGCACCAGAGAGTGGTTTGTATCCTTGATGCCTGGTATATGGTAATTGTGTGTCAGTCAGGATATTGACAGGAAGGAGATTACATATTCAATGTATTCAATTAAGGAGAAACTATTCATAGCATGGTGTTGAGAGTTAAAGAAATAAACTAAGGATGGTGAAACTCCCAGAGTCTAGAAAATATAGGAAACTATTAGTCATCATAAACCCTGAAAGCAAAAGTCTTTCCAGTCTAGAGAATGCTTGGTGCCATAAGCGAACAACCAGTGGAGGTGGCGAGCCTAAAGAGCAGTTGCAACCAAAGCTGCAGTGAAGCAAAGAGAGAGTCCAGGAGAGGCTGATGGGATGTTTCCAGGGTCTTTCTTTCCTCTTAAACTATACTCTCCACTTTGTTCCATTGTCAAAACCACCTACCAGCCAGAGGGTCAGGCAACTCAGGCGATAAAATCCTGAGCTATCACTCTCAGGCACAAAACAGGACAGAAAAAAATAGATGTGGCAGTAGCTTCTCCACCTGCAATAAGAAATTTGCCTCCTCAACACAGGTGAATCTCAGAATCCTATGGGCCACCATTTTTGTCACCATTGTGCCAATGAAATCATTCTCACATATGAAGCCTAAACTGTAACGTATACTTTTTAAAGGTGAGTTAATTGACTTCCAATAAAGTTGCCACAGCCTCCACTTCTGTATATGATTATAGGGCCAAAGGTATTAATGCCTTCCATTCTATGTCCTTTTTATTCTCAGACAGTCCCTCAGTTTTTTGATATTTTTTATCTATTAGAATACCTTAAACTTTCCACAGGATCCAAATCCTTTGAGTTCCTGTTGTTATGGGTTTACTAGTGTTTCCTCTTGCTACTGGACATAGAAATGTTTTGGGGTTTTCTGGTGATTATCCTGGATTCTGGAAATAGTTCTTCTTGCTCAAGTTGCACAGTAGTAAAATGGTTAAGAGGATCAAGTGTGATGGTAAAACGAATCCACATCTGTCTATCTGTTCCACAATATAGGAAGCTGAAGCATTGAGTAATGCACAGAACTGTTGAATCACTAAGTTGTACACTGGAAATGAATATAACATTGTGTGTTGACTATACTTCAATAAAAAAAAAAAAACAAAGAAGCCCAAAATGTCCAAAGTACTCTCAGATTCCAGTTTAACAGAAACATGATTTTCCATTTCCTGGCAAATGAATTTTTCCCTTGAGCAAAAGGACCCCGAAAGCCACAAACCACAAGAATTTGCAAATAAAGGACCAAATATCCTTTAGTGAATTAATAGGTATAGTATGAAGAGTGTAACTTCTCCACACATCTATTCCCAGAGATGTATAATATAGCTATGCAGGAAAATGTTACATGTATCCTTTTTCATTTAAGTCATGTATCCTTTGGACATTTCCCAGATGGTACAATAACTGAGCATTCAGAAGCTCATTTCATAACTCTATCAAGCCAGATAATTCTGAGAAATGGACACTGTGGTAAGATAAACAGATTTCAAGGACATGAGCCTACTGCCATATTTTCTTCCCTGTGAACCTAGTTTCTTGGTCTGACATGATGTTATGTGGATACTATAAGGAACAACCATATATTCTAAAATTCCAAAAATAGTATTGCTGACATAAGCATTGCAAATAAGAAAGACAAACCCATGTCCAGAATATGAATCTATTCTCATGATGATAACTTTTTCCTTACTCCATAATTAGAGAAGTCCAGTGTAATCAATCTGTCACTGGGTGACTGGCTGGCCCTTTTGTGGGAATGGTGCCATGTCAGGAACTCAGAATCAGTCACTGCTACTGACTCATTAACAGTCAGCAGTGGTGTCATTTGGATCACCCATAATAAGAGAAAATGCATATTTTGGGGCCTATGTATAGACATCATCTCTACTGCAATTATTGCTTTGTACTTTGACCTCCTAGAGAAATGGAACAGTTACAGGAAAAACTGGCTGACATGCTCAGGATGGATCCTTACATTTATGACTGTTGAGAAATCCTTCTGTATTAGGAGCACTCAGGAGGATATTTAAATAGATATAAATATCATCATCCTTTCTTTCTAGTTTACTATGTACATCCCCTTATCTCTCCTCTGAACTTTCTAATCACTAATCTTTGAAGCTTGTTCTTTATAATTCCCTGAAGAGCTGGTCAACTCTTTAGTCACTGCCCATGAACGAGTGTGGATCTACACCTCAAACCATCTCTCCTTTCATAAAAAATGAAGAATCAGGCTTATTGTTTGAAGAGGTGTTCAGAGGAAGAGTTTTCCTCCATCACTGTCCTTCAGAACCACCTTGTGAATGGACCTCAAACACAACAGTGACTCACCTGTTCTGATAATATTATACCATGAAGATCCATCTGTAAACTAAGCCTGTGTTTTCTTCTTCTTTATTAACGGGTCATAAGGAGTGCCCCAATGTGGCCATTGGTGTGGCTGAAAAGGAGGAAGTAAAGCAAGCAGTGCTGTTCTCTCCTGTTCTTCTTGGTAATAGTTCTGACCTTTTATTATAAAATGTGGGTTGCTTGGTTACTATAAGATCAAGAAATCATAGGAGACTGTAGAAGATAGTATAAAAGAGGCTTATCTACAAAAGTCTTTATGAATGTTTCTTTATGCTTCATGAGAACAACTAGGCTTCCTTTGTTACTGAAACCCACACCAGCCTTTGAATTCATTATAATCTCTCAAAATTTTATGAAGGTTAGAAATAGAACATTGAGCTCCCAGAAACATAACAGAGATCATAGCCCTGAAAGTGTCAATGCTTTTTTTTTCCTTTTTACAAATACGAGAAAAGCAAAGCATAGATAAGGATAGTAGCACTGAGATTCAGTAAGTCCAAGGAGGTGAATTTCTGCCCAGTCAGGAGCCTAGAAACCCAGTTTTCTAAAAATCGAGTTTGTACTTCCAATGGAGGTGTGGGTTAGGCAGACCTACTATTGATTAGATCTTCATTGCCATGGACTTCCAGTGATTCTTTAGAAATGCTCATGACTTCTATAGAGGCTCGACAAGGTCATTTTTATAACTGATATTTAAAATTATTTATGATCCTGAATAAAGCATTTTAATAAAAATTTAAACAAGGTTATTTGAATATAAAGAGTTTAACATAGAATCAAACTTTTTCTGTGCATTGCAAAAAGTGGATGAGATACAATAACACTTCATTGTAATGTTAGAACATTTTCAAATGTACTTATTTAAATGTCCATATGGAAAATATCATGTCAATAATACACTCTAATCCTCTTTACAGACTGGAAATGTTGTAATTAAAACTTTAACCATCATAAAAATCACATGACTCTTCATAAGCATAATGCTAAATTATTATAATATAGAAAATATTTATATTTTCATCTGTAGGATAACTTTACTAAGTTATAAATGCCTGAATGTCATTTCTGGCAATAGTTTCATCACTGATTATGAGCTACCAGAGATGAAAGACTATGTTGGTTCTCAACTTGCACTCTGTTTTTCTGGGGAGAGACACCTTTGATAACTCTGATGTCTTCCTCAGTGACTTCACTTTACTAGTGAGGCGAAAGTGCTAATGAGACCAAATTCAGAGCTTTACAATCATCTTATCTGTTCTAGCATTTTGGTCACCTTTTTAGCTAAAAAGAAGTCTTGGTAATAAGAAAGACAATGTGTGAGTATGTATGTATGTATGTACCATTCACCCATCAATTAATTTGTTTAACAAGCATTTACCAAATGTCTATCATTTTCAAGAAGAATTATAACATAGTATATATTCACATTTGTGAATGTGTAATTTTTTTGGAGGAAATTAGGGGTACCAACATGGTTAAGGCAGTGGTGCATATCATTCTGTAAGTTGACTTTCTATGAGAACAATAGAAATTATCCTAATCTCTAACGCAACTTCCTGTTTCTAACTTGCTGCACATCAGTTAAGAGTAACTATAGTATATAGCATTATCAGTAATGGGGCCCATATTCTAATAGAGCTCAAGTTTCCCTTTAAGTTCCATTAACTACATCATACATCCAGGATATAGTATATATTGTATGCTTATAACATGTTTTTGTAAACATAAATTCATACCTGTGTGGAAAACTCCCCAGCACATGAGTTCAATTTCTAGTGCAATTTGGAATTCAAAATTTTCTTCATGCAAATTTTGTTTGCAATTTTTCATCTTTCCTGACTAAATTATATTTTTAAAAAGTTAACCATTTCTGGGTACTTCAACATCATTATCATGAATATTAGTTATCCATGGTCCAAAAGAATAATGTTCCCACTAATTACATGCTTCCCAAGGAAAATCTCTGTATTATAGTTTTCCTGCCTCTTTTGTCTTCTCTCTTACCATTAGTTCTAATGTTTTTGCCTCTATCTGTCCATTTTGCCTGCAACCTGTAGCTCTTAATAAACTCAGAATTTTTGGTGAAATAGCAAAAGGATGAGTTTTGGTATGAGCACTATAACACTTAAGACAATGACCTTGAGAATTGTGCTTAAATTCTCTGAACTCTATACTTTCCTCACTTTTTTTCAAGTTTCTTAACCTCTTTTACAATCAGCGTGTTCATCTGTTAAATAGAATTATAAAACAAACTTTTATATGACAGGACATTTTTGAGGATAAAATGAGATAAAAAAATAAACACATTTTAAATATGCTCGTGACACGGTAAAAAGTATAACATTGATATTAGCATATTCAAACAATGGATATAAACTCCTTGGTATGGAGGCGGTGCTCAATAACTATTAGTTTCCTTTCTTTTTTCTCAAAGAAAGACTAAAAAGAATGGTTTCCAATTTGTGTATGTGGAATAAAGTACATGAGCTTTGTAGTTCTCTTTTCCTTACTGCTTTGGGGCCACGCTTACTTATTTTTGGGTTTATAGTTATGCTTCTATAGTTTAGATGCCTGGACGTCTTCCAGTAAGGTGATGTTGCTACTATATTTTATACCTAAGGAAACCAAAGAGTATAATTATCTGCCTCACTTTCCACTGCAGGTCAAGATTTAGTTAATTGACTCCAGTTCATTTTGCCCAGGGCACCTCCTCTGAGAGAGATACCATGGTCACTAGTATTAGCTGATAGGAACTGTGGTTCTGTAGAGAGAAAAGAGGGATGAGGCTCTCCCAGTCACAGAATTCCCAGTGACCACGAAACAACCACTGGCTAGTAATAACTTCCTTTCCCCTCTGACTTGGAATGGATTGCAGGCACTGACCTAGAGGGGAAAGGCTTCATCTCCCAACATCAGCCAATCTCATCTCATTGCAAGGGAAAGGCCCCTCGAGACGTGCTCCTATCCATCATGTGGACAGCTTTGGCCAAAGTGCCCACTACATCACTGGCTTTAATAAAAAGTTGCTGGAGGCTGCAGCACTAGTGACGGATGTAAACTGCAGCATGGCCACAGCCTACGAATTCTCCCAAGGTGGAAGTACACTTGAGGAGCAAGAGGAAGAAAAGGAAAGAGAAGACAAAAAAAAGGAGTGAAAAATGATGAGGTGACCACTTTGGAATATCCACTGAAGTGAATTTAATAAGCTCAAGTACACTCTAAAGAGGAATGCTTTAGTCTGATAAGACAAAGTCTGAGACCAGAAATGACAAAAGCGTATGACAGGTACAATAAAGGAAGTAAATAAAAAATCATGGAACTTTTCTGTTAAATCTAAGAATGCCAGAATTAAGGGAGCTATTGGGAGCCCTAAAATTTGAAAGAAAAAAAATCTAGCAAAAACTTTTGAATAAATGGTAACTTTATGGCAATTGCTATCACACAGTTTGGCCCATTTGTAAATGTAAATATTTCTTAATGCCATTTACAGAACTTTAAAGTTGTACACATAGTAGCTTTTTAATAAAGTTTTGAGTGAATGACTTACCAATTACTCAAATGTCCATAAAAAAGGACAATCATTGTTATTGAAAGACTTGGTCAAGTCTCAAGGGGTCAGTTTATAATGTTTTGCACCTGAATATTTCTTCAAATCTTTCTTATATTGATTTAATGTCACTATTTTCAGTAGCATAAATAACCCAGAAGTTTTCTTATGAAGTATGTAAACTTGAAAACTAAAAATTCCTCCTAGGAGACAATGCATATGTACACACATGCACATAGACTCAGATAACTATAATATACCCAAACTAAATATAAGTATGCATTGCATTTTATGATACATGGGTCAGAGGAGAGTACAAGAATGTACAAAAATCCTTTCTTTCATGGCATATCCTAGGATAAGAGTGGATCAGTGTGGGAATCACAGGAGACATGGCAAACCTCAAATCCTGGACATATGGAGGTCCTATGCAGAATGTTATCACTGATAGTGAAGGACATCCCCATATAACACATTACTTTGCATGAAGTTGTACATGGTCAAAAACAAGAATAATTACCTTTGCTTCTTTTTGCAAATATTGAGTATATACCATGTTTTAGGCCAAAGGAATATAACTATGGAATTGTTCACTATTGTATCCTCTGCAGTAGAACAGTGCTGGCCTATCATAGGTGCTGTCTAAATACTTTATTAAATAAATGAATAAGACAATCTCTAGCTTCAAAACTATAATATAATGTGGAATCTGATTTAATTATAGTTGTACACCAATACAACAAATAGGCAAAAAATGTGCCTTCTTTATTTTCTCTGGCCTATCTAAACCTCCTGCTAAAACTTTATTTCCAGGTAGCCTAAAGAATAACTAAAACTTGTTAATTATTTCAGTCACTTACAGCCTTATTAGTCTTTTTCAAATAAGGAAAATCAATAAGATAGTAGACTTTTGCCTGCATCCTAGTACAAAGAATGGTGCCTATTATGATTTAGATGCTTGATACATGTTTCTTGAATGAATGAATGCATCAATGAGTCAGTAAATGAATACATAAAACTCAGCTTCATTTGGAACCAGGCTCAGTTTATATATATTTTTTCTTTCTCACTTCCCAGTCCTCCTCTAGGTAGGTATATTGGACAGGGGCCCAAGCTTATGTCATAAGCTATGAAGTCTGTTGGTCAATTATTTCAGTTAAGTGAGGGTCTCCTAATCTTATCTCATTACCTAGGTACAATCTCAGCTCTACCTTAACTGCGAAGCACTCCAATTCCCAGATTTAATTTCCATTCATATTCTACCCTATGTACCTACCTCTCATTTCTATGGTGGGTTCATTTTGCTTCTTGCCATGTTTGCACCATCAGTATCTTTTGTGTCCTCTGTAAGATGTTCAGGGAACTGGGATCCCTTCTACATCACACAGTAGCCAACAAAGTTTCAGATCATTAGATACTCCTTTCTCAGCCCTAAACATATTCTACTGCTAGTTTTTATTTGTTGGGGCAGCCTTGTACTAGCAAGGCCCCTTGTGTCATGTTTGTACCCTGAATTCCAAATAAGGAATAGAAAAAAAAAACCCTAAAGGGTGCCTGGATGGCTCAGTTGGCTAGGCATCAACTTCAGCTCAGGTCATGATCTCTCTGCTTGTGGGTTTGAGCCCAGCATTGAGCTCTGTGTTGACTGCATGGAGCCTGGAGTTCGCTTCGAGTTCTGTGTCTCCCTCTCTCTCTGCATCTCCCCCATTCATGCTCTGTCTCTCTCTCAAAAATAAATAAACATTAAAATTTTTTAAAAATAATTAAAAATAAAACCCTCCCTCCTTTCAGTTTTCCTTAATGATGCAAGACAATTGACCAAAAAAAAAAAAAAAAAGAAAGAAAGAAAAAAAAAAAAAAGACCAAAAAATTCTCTAAAAGGTTAGTCCATGAAAGTCAATTCATGAAAAAGATGAATTTGCCAAACACACCAAATGGAAAAATTGATTTTTAACAAACTATTAGATACACATTATATAATCTTCAATGAAGTTTTTAAATGGCATTTAGTATTTCCTCAAGTGTTAGGAATCTTCTAAACTTTTTAAGTGAATGGTTTTCAACTTTAAAATTTTTATTCAAGTAAAGTTGATTTAATATTTGATTTAAATACTTAATATTAATCTTTAAATTCAAAATTAAAAGAATCAGATGTTACTATTAAATCAAACTTAAAATGACTGTCTTGATTTATTAGTGGGTAAATTTATGTTTTTGTTATTAATAAAATTGTCAGAAAAGGTATTAAAATGATATAAACTTATACAAAGACGACATGAGAGCAGATTATAAGAGATGAGAGATATAAATCTAAATTAAGAAAGTAGGCTATGGAGACTAAGTTTGTAGTCAGTCAAGACGCTAAAAAGTACAAATGTTAAGTGAACATCTACTTCTTGAATGATGAAATCTCCCTGTAAATCTAAAAAGCAAGTCCAAGATTTATATGTTGAAAACTACAGAATACTGATATAAGAAACAATTTATGTTTTTTTTAAATTTATTTTTGAGAAACAGAGAGACACAGCATGAGCAGGGGAGGGTGAGAGAGAGAGGGAGACACAGAATCTGAAGGAGACTTCAGGCTCTGAGTTAGCTGTCAGCACAGAGCCTGACACAGGACTCAAACCCACAAACCGTGAGATCATGACCTGAGCCGAAGCCAGACACTTAACTGACTGAGCTACCAAGGTGCCCCAGAAATAAACAATTTTAATAAATGTAGAAAAAATATAAATGTAGAGACCTCCTGTGTTGATAGATTAGAAGACTTAACACAGTAAAGATACCACTTCTTCCCAAAATCATACAGAAGTTTATTTTAATTAGTACCATAATTCCAACAAAATGTTTATAGATACTGGTTGACATAACTCTAAGATTTATATGAAAAAACAAAGGAAATATAATGCTAAATCAATTTGGAAAAGAAGATTAAAGTGGGAGGCATCAATCTACCCATTTTCAATACTTATTATCAAGTTATAGGAGTCAAGACTGTGTGGTATTGGTAGAGGGATTGACACACTGATCAATGGAACAGAACAGAAAACCCAGAAAGTGACTGGCACAGGTGTACTCAACCACGTTTTGGCAAAGGTGCACAAACAATTCAATGGAGGAAAGATAGCATTTTCAACAAATGGTGCAGGAACGACTGGAAATCCATGAGCAGAAAAAAATGAACCTTGACATAAATTTCATCATATAAAAAATTAATTAAAAATGGATGGCAGAAAATACAAAAAAGTAAAATGTTTATAAAATGCATAGTTAGAATATAGGGCAAGCAAAGACTTTTTCAATTTGATACCGAAGAAATATACATATATGAAAAATTGATAAATTAAATTTAATTGAAATTAAAAGATTTTTCTCTGTAAAGCATCCTAAGAGGATGAAAAAGCAAACTATAGACTGGGAGAAAGTATTTGCAAACCACTATCTGACAAAGGACTACTACAAAGACAGAGACTAATATTTTGCTGGTAGAAATACAAAATGTTCAAGGCATTCTGGAAAAGGCACTTCGTTTCTAACACAAAACAAAAAACTAAACATACAACAATCGTACATTACCCAGCAATTGTACTCTTGGGAGATAAGTGAAAGTGTATGTTGACCCCCAAAAATGTAGGCGAATGTTTATAGTATTATTTGTAATAGTCAAAACTAGAAATAACTCAGATGCCCTTCACCATGTGAGCAGTTAAACAATCTACAACTGCTGTAGGCTGGAAAACCACTCAGAAATAAGAGAATAGGGTCTTGATACACTCAAAAACCTGAATGAGTCTCCAAAGAATGATATTGACTGGAAAAAGTCAATACCCAAAGGTGAAATAGTGCATGGTTTAATTTATATAACATTTTGAAATGACAAATTTTGGAAATGAGAATAAATTAGTGGTTGCCAGGGATAGACATAGTAGGGGAGGTGGGTGTGGCTATAAAAGGGCAAATGAAGGAACTGGAGGTGATGGAAATCTTCTCTGTCTTGGTTGTGTCCAATGTCAATGTCCTGGTTCTGATTCTGTACAATAGTTTTTGCAAGATGTTACCACTGAGGGAAACTGAGTAAGGGGAACATGTGATCTTTCTGCAGTTTTTATTCAAACTGTAAGTGAATTTATAATTATCCTTAATTAAATTTTTAATTGAAAAATGAACAGAACTACAATAACCTGTGGGGCAGTATCTCAATATAGATTATGTAGGGAGACTTTTAGCAAAGGAAGAGAAGGGAAATTGGCAGAAATTAAAAAATAACATATTTCAGGATAAATGAACTACCAAACCCAACAGACTTTAAATGCAAAACTTGCATGCCACCCCTCCCCACACAAATACAGGCACTCTTAGACATGTCATAATTAAAGTGATTTTTAAAACTTTTTTAATGTTTATTTATTATTGATACAGAGAGAAACAGAGCATGAGTTGGGGAGGGGCAGAGAGAGAGTGGGAGACGCAGAATCTGAAGCAGGCTTCAGGCTCTGAGCTGTCAGCACAGAGCCCCACACAGGGCTCGAACTCATAAACCATGAGATCATCTCCTGACCCAAAGTCAGGCACTTAACCAACTGAGCCACCCAAGCCTCAAAGTTAAACTGAATTAAACCAAACGTGAAGAAATGGCCTTAAAACTAGCCAGGGGAAAATGGCATATTTCCTACAGAACAGTGTTGATTCTGATATTTTATTTCCCATAAAAAATAATGGAAAATAGTGAACAATAGAATGACATCTTTAAAGTACCAAGAGGAAACAAAACAAAACAAAACTATCAATCCAGATTCCTATCCAGCAAAAATACAAGTTCTTTCAAAATAAATGAAAAGTAAAGTTTTCATATAAATTATAATAAAGTACTCATTGCCAGAGATTTTTAGTAAAATAAACTATAAAACAAGGTTGATCACAAAATTAAAATAAAATAAAACAATATATTCTACTAACAAAAAAAAGGGAAAGAAAGTAAGGAAAGAAAAAATAAAGAAAAACAGAAGGGAGATGTAAAAAAAAAATTGCAAAAGGAATAGCAAAATAGATAAGCCAAATAATATTAAGTGTGAGTGGGTTAAATATTCCGCTTAGAAGTCAGAGATTATCAGACTGAATTAAAAAGCTGGGTTCAACTGTGCAGTCTAAAAGAAATGGAGATAGGTTGAAGATGAAATATAATAAATATAGACAATGAGAATAGTAAGTATAAGGAAGATGGAATGGCCAAATAGAAAACATGATAACTGTTGAATGCATATTATAGATAGAATGATATTCATAATGATGAGTGTAATTTCAGTAGGAATACAACACAATTAATATGTTTATAACAAGTAGCACAGCCTCAAAATGCATGAAACAATACAAAATGGGGGGGCACCTGGGTGGCTCCACCAGTTAGGTGTCCGATTTCGGCTCAGGTCATGATCTCACAGTTTATGAGTTCAAGCCCTGCATTGGGCTCTGTGCTGACAGCTCAGAGCCTGGAGCCTGCTTCAGATTTTGTGTCTCCCTCTCTTTCTGCCCCTCCTCCACTTGTGCTCTGTCTCTCAAAAATAAATAAATGTACAAAAAAAAGTTAAAAAAACATAATAGAAGAAATAGACAAGCACATGATTATATATAAGGATATTAATATACATTTTCTTGTTAACTAGAAGAATAGGTAAGTCAAATATCAGTAGTATAATACATATAAAAACTGCAAAATAAGCATACTATACAAACATATAGAAAAGTTTCACCAAAGTAAGCCCTCTGATAGGTCAAGAAATAAGTCTTAATAACTTAAAAAATGTATAAAACATGCAAAGTATTTTTTCTGAACCCAATGAATTTAATTAGGTACTAGTAACAATGTAAAATATATATTTTATATAGTCCTATAACTTTGGTAATTAAACAACACTTTAAAATAAGCTCTATGTCAAAGAACAACAATATAGGCATTCTTAAAGTATTTCATACTCGGTTATATACAACACAGCATATCAATATGTGTGGATACTTGTTAAAGCCAATACTTGGAAGTAAATTTTAGCATTAAATGCACATATTTAAATAAAAAGATTTCAAATTAATAACCTAATTTTCAACTGTATGAAGCTGAAAAAACTAATCATATTAAAACTAAATTAATTAAAAATGCAAAAAGATAAAACTAAATTAAGTATAAGGAAGGACATAATAAAATTAACAGTTGAGAAGAAATTAATGAAACAGAAATCAGTCAATCAATAGATGATATTAACAAAACTAAGTCAAAAGTTGAGTTTTTACACTGATTACTAAGAAGATGTCAAGAAAACACAAATGGCTAATTTCAAAAATTTAAAAAGAAAATATCACAACAGACCCATCTTAAAACAAATTGAAAATAAAAAAACTAGAAAAAATTTTATGCCATACATAAAGCAAATACACTGCCTAAAAAAATACACAGCATTCCAGAAGTGATTCATGTGGAAATAGAAAATTTGTCTACACTAAATTTGTTATCAAACACTTACCACACACACAAAAAAAACTACTAGCACAAATGGGTTCACTGATACATTATCTCAAACAATAAAAATAGATATCAATATTAAGAGAAATAGATATCAATATTATATAAACCCTTTCAGAAAAGAGATGAAGAAAAGTCTTCACTTGTTTTGTGAGGCAGAGAATGATGGAAGTAAATTACAGACAATACTCATGAACATAGATATAAAATCATTAACAAAACATTAACAATCTGAATCTAACAATTTAAGAAAAAGCCAAAGCCACGTGACATATATTCCAGAAACTCAAGGTTTGTTAATATTCAGAGTCATCAATACATCTCCCAGTGATTAACAGAATAAATAATAAAAAGTACTTCCATTCAAACCCTTGTCTCAAGGTGTGAGTGGGAACTGAAAATATGATAGAACTGAGCAGTAAGCACTATAAACCAGAAAAGTCCAATTTGGGAGAGAAAGAGGCAGATCAGGTTGTTGAAGAGCTGGCCCGCCAGTACCCGACCAACAGAAAGTTCTCAGGAATGAAGAATACCTATTGCAAATATTTAAAGGCTGAAAAATACACTGGAAAACTTTTATTACTATGATGTGCATATTATACAAGGTAGAGTAAGTATGTGGGTAAATAGTGGAAGTTTTCCCCCTTTCACTGGGAATTCTTTCTAATCCAGTGTAGTTTACATACCAGTTGCCAGTTAAGGAGTCAGGGCCAGTGGAGAAGTTTCCTCTGGTGAAAATTTAAATCAGAAGAGCAAAAAATGCCTATAAAATAACCTAGGATTTTGTGCCATGGTTCTCTAAACTGGGTTTACTTCATAGAACCTGAAGAAGTTAAACCTCATCAACAAACATAAGCACTTAAACAAGCAATACCAAACAGAAACAAGTGAACAAACCATAAAACTGAATATAAAGTTATAGTGCTTTGGGATTTGTGAACACCCAGTTTCCCGCCTGGCTTATAACTCATTCTCAGCTGCTTACAAAGTTCTCATGAGCAAGATCTCACAGTGTGTTTCATTAATTGGCATATACCCCTCCTACTTCAGAAAATTCCATAGCACTTCATAGCCTTCTTCCAAGATCCAAGGCCCAACATTCAATATTCTTTAAATGTTTATTGTTTGTTTGTTTGTTTTTAGAGAAAGAGTGTGAGCACAAGTGGGGGAAGGGAAGAGAGAAAGGGAGAGAGTATCCCAAGCAGGCTTCACAATGTCAGCACAGAGCCCAGTGTGGGGCTTGAAATCACAAATTGCAAGATCATGACCTGAGCTGAAATCGAGAGTCAGACGCTTAACGGACTGAACCACCCAGCTGCCCCCATGCCGTTTTATAAAAAAAAAATACTCTATGTCCATGTTTCCATTATATCTCAGATAATTTTTTTTCATGGCTTACAAAATCAAGTGCTTACATGGAATAGCCAGATAAAATAAGAACAGGTGGAGATAATTCTGCTTCTAGCCATAGTAGAATAACTAGTGCCACACACACCAGCCTTCCTGGTACGAACACACACACACACAAACGGGCATAATATATGTCAATAGTTTTCAGGAATTGGACCACAATTAGTAAAACTGTTATCCCTGAGGGAGGGACACTTACTAGGTAAGTTCCCTAATCACTCCAGCTTTTTACCTGGTGTCAGTATCCTGACAGCAATACAGGAACCTGTAAAATTGGATCACTGAGCTGTAAAAGCAAAGATGAGAGTTTAGGACTGCTGCAGGGGCTAGACTTTCGGCGCCTGGCAAGAGACAGAAGGGAGATGCATGAGGAGGGTGGAAGTTTAGGCAGAGGCTCCCAAAACTGTTAGCCTTAGGGCTGGGCTGCACCTATCCGGGGCAAGACTAGATGAGAAATACCAGAGGGAAGCCACTCCGGGTTTTACAGTAGATGTGGGTATCGTAAGTCAAGAAATACTGTAAGATTTTGAAGTCTGGCTTTTCCAGAAAAATATTTTAATAGCATATGCATCCAACTGTGGATTCAAAATCCACACCTTAGTAGTAAATTCCATACATTAATGTAGAGCCTCTTCTAGAAATGCCCTAACATAGCTTAAAACCAAACATTAACGTGATCCACAGAGAACTATTTAAAAGTAATGAGCCAGTAACTGAAATACCTGATAGAAAAGAACAAACATTCCTTAGATAAAGAAAACAAAATCCAGAGTTTCTCAATTATATAAGCCATAATATCCAGTGTAAAATGAAAAATTAAGAAATATTTAAAAAAAGAAACATGTGAACTAGAGTTGAGTAAAAAATAAAGGCTGTCAATAGATCCCAATCCCAAGCAGTCAGCTGTCCTATGTGTTGTGATTTGCAGACCATGACAGTAAAGAGTTATTAGAATGATTATCTAGGATTTAAAGGCATATCTGGTCTTAGTGAACACACAGGAAATCTTAGAAAAGAAATGATAAGAATAAAAAGAACTACTTGATAAAGGATAACACCTAAAATGAAGAATTCAGTTGATGGTATAATAGGTTGGAGATATCATAAGAATTCAACAGCACACTTGAAGACAGATCAATAGAAATTATGAATTCTAAAGTTGAAAGAAAAACAATTAAAGGCAACAGAGCTTGTCAAATGGTTGGTACACTAACAAACAATCTAACGGGTATAATGGAAGCCCCAAAAGGAAAAGAGAGAGAATGGAACTGAAGAAAACACATTTAACAAAAGTATGGCTGAATTTTTTTTCTGAATTTGTTGAAACATACATATTGACTCCAACATCCAAGAGATGGAGAGAGAACCAAGCAGGATAAAGGTAGAGAAAATCACACCTAGATCCATCATGATCAAACTACTAGGAACCAATAATAACAAAAAAAATTTTCACAGCAGTATCAGGAAGAAAAGACTCATTATCCACAGGGGTATATAATATGAATTATGGTTTGTTTTTTATCAGAAATATAAGGTCAGAATTAAATAACATTATGTTATAAAGAGTTAAAATAAGAAATGAAACTGTTGGGGCACCAAGGTGGCTCAGTCTGTTGAGCATCCGACTTCAGCTCCGGTCATGATATCATGGCTCATGAATTTGGGCCCCACGTCGGGCTCTGTGCTGACAGCTCAGGGCCTGGAGCCTGCTTCGGATTCTGTGTCTCGCTCTCTCTCTGCCCCTCCCTGACTCATGCTTTCTTTATTTTTTAAACATAAAAAAATTTAAAAAAACCCTGTTGTCTCAGAATTCTTGATCCAGAAAAAAGTGGTCTTTAAAAGCAAGAGTGAATTCATTTTTCAAATAAACAAAGCTAAGGAATGTGTTGCTAGCTAGAAGACATGCACTGAATAAAAGGTAATAAATGTTCTTTAGGCTGAATTAAAAATGATAAATGAAAGCCCTCACCTTTCTTTTTTTATTTTTTTAATGTTTATTTATTTTTTGAGAGACAAAGAGAGACAGCACAAACAGGGGAGGATCAGAGAGAGAGGAAGACACAGAATCCGAAGCAGGCTCCAGGCTGTGAACTGTCAGCACAGAGCCTGATGTGGGGCTCGAACCCATGAACCGTGAGATCATGACCTGAGCCGAAGCCTGATGCTTAACTGAGCCACCCAGGCACCCCAAGCTCTCACCTTTCTACAGGAAAAAAAGAAGAGCACCAGAAATATGAAGTAAGCAAATAAATATAAATATTTTTATTTTATTTCTCATAATTTCCTAAAAGTATGTAGAGCAAGAATAATAACATTATAAGGTGGTGTTTATAACTTAACTATAAGTAAATAATATGACATCAAGAGCATAAAGGGCTACTTGTAAAGGGGAGCAGGTAAATGGAAACTTACTATAGTAAGGTAATTACACTCATGAGATGAGATGTTGCAAATGGCAAGTAGGAAGTGGAAAGATTTAAGTATGAAGTGTATTAATATCAACTCTAAATAGCTTTTACAAATTAATGATGCATATTTTTATCACTAGAATTTGGGTCAACAAACTACTTACTGCCCACAGACCAAATTTGACCTTCTACTTAGTTTTGTATGGTCTATAAGCTAAGTACGGTACCTTAAAATTGTTTAAATGGTCAGAAAATAAATTAGCAAACAAATGTACAACAGAGATCATATGCAGCCTATCTAAAACTAAAATATTTACTACCTGATCCTTTGAGGAAAAAATTTAACAATCTATGATCTATAGCTAAAAACCAGTTAAAAATTCAACAGAAAAAAATAATTGAATATCAACAGAATATCTCTTAACCATAAACTATTAAACAGAAATTAATTAGCCAAAAAGAAATCAGTAAAGGAGCTACAGGTGATAACAACCACAAAAAAAAAAAAAAAACCCAGAAGGGGCATATTGACATAAATTCAAATAAATTAATAAGTACATTAAATGTAACTTTACTAAATACTGTAATGAAAAGGCAGAGACAGTCATATTAGAGAAAAACATAAGACCCAATTACATGCTATCTTCAAGACACATACTTGAAATATAAGGACCCAAATATATGTTAAACGAGAATAAATGAAAAATACACATATATATAGAATGCAAATAGTGATCATAATAAAGTTGGCATAGCTAAATTAATATCAGACAAGGAAGGATATTTAATAATGACACATGGGACAATTCATCAGAGAGAAATAGCAATTACAATGTATACCTAACATCTTGGAATTTATATTTTGATGCAAAAATGTTATGGATACTAAACAGACCAAAGCCACACTTATGGGTTCAACTCAGGCCACTAGTGACTTCCTGAGGTCTACTTACATTGGCATCATCATTTTTTCATTTTAGTTTATAGATCTCAGAGTTAGTTTTCTTTTCTTTTGGAAAACAATTCCTTTTGGATTTCCTGAAGGACCACTCTCATTTTGCTGGTGTCAGCCAAAATTCTCCAGATGTCACAAGGGAGTAAGTGATTCAGCTATGTAGCTTCTTCCCACCCCAAATTTTTTGGTAGAATATTTTCAAATAACATGTATAAGTGGAAAGAACAGTATAATGAACAGACATATCTACCACTTAAAATATATAGTTATTTATATTTGGCCATATTTGTGCTTTTTCTCTATAAATAATGTTAAAGTACATTTCACAAATATTAACACTATAATAATAAATATTTCAGCATTCTTCCCCCAAAACTAGACACTCTCCTAAATAATCATAATATGACAGTAACCTGACAAAAATAATAATATCCTCATATAGCCTAATACTTAGATCATATTCAGATTTCACCTTTCACCTCCAAAATACCTTCCTTTAATCGTCATCTCTCTCTTTTTTTAAAATCAGAACCAGTCAAAAACTATCTGATCAATCAGATTTTTAAAACAGATCACAATTGACATATATTCAAGCCATTTAACATACCTGTTAACACAATACATTACAATATAAAAAAGAATCAAGAGAGTTGAAGCAAAATAAAAGCAGGATGTGGAAAAATGGAAGGAGAGACAAGACATGCAAAGTGACCATGAGATGTCAGCCCCTCCAGGAAGATGTGCTGCCAGAATCCCAGCATCCACAACTGGAAATAATGCAACCACAAAACTGGGCTAAGAATAGACTCATTCATAGATATATATTCTATGAAAGTGGAACCAAGGTTACATGTGTAATGGTTTCTCACCTTATTGTCAAGCATTTGAATCTTTCTGAATGAGGACAGACATTTTTATAGCACTTTCTGTTTAGCATTGGACATCTGAAGTGGCACATAATACAAAAAAGGAGACTTTTGGCTATAAATTGTGTTTTGCAAAGCAAAAGCTGCATAATAATGAATATCAAGGTATTTTTTTTCTTTCCTATTTTCATTTTTCTTCTTTGCTCAAGAAAAAAACAAATCATTCTAGGAATGCATTAGAAGTCAATGACAAAGTAATAGAAAAATGCTGACATGTGTAAATCCCTTCACAGCAAATGAATCTAATTTCTCCTGTTCTTAGCTGGTTTTAACCTTGCGTTAGGTCTGGACAGGAGAGCTTCCAAAAGCCCATTCCACCTACAAGAACCTTTAGGGTAGAGAAGGTACATGGCTGTGAAAGCAGTTACCATAACAATTATCTTATTCAGTTTCCTCACTTGGAAATCTTGTCTCAAAGAGGTAAAATGGCAAAGTCACATCGCATTACACTTGGGATAAAGTGTAAGCTTAAGAATTTTCTGACTTACTATGCAATGCAGATTCTGGATTCCATTTCTGAAAGCCAGAATCGGGCTCCAGGGTTGGAGAAAGGAGTTGTTAAGGTAAGTTCAAACCTAAAGCCCTTTACATAAATGAACCCATCAAAAACAAACCAGCAAGCCAAAAAGCCCAGCATACGTATCTCCATTTTGAAACCAGAATCACTATGATGCCACCTTAGCACTGGTGAGTACAAAACAGATCAAAGAATCCATTCTGGACTTCTCTACCTCAGAGACCCTAACACAAATATCTCTTAACAGACAAGTTCCCCTTGGAGACAAATAGAGCTGATTAAGTACCTTGATGCAGACAAATGTCTTGATGAAGATGAAAATAAATAAATATCCAGTCATATCTGATGAAGACTTCAGGACTTTCTCCTATTGAATTTTCAAGGGAGCTGGGAATTGAGGCACAAACATTCTTGACCTGAAAGAGACCAGAAAAAGGGCTGAAAACATCTAACAGATTAAAACACAAAATCTGACAGTCTGGTGAATGTTTTCAAACCATCTTAGACAATGATGCCCAGTCTTATTTATGCTGTTTTTGTTTTTGTTAAACAAAACATATATTTCAGACATGCACATTGGGAGACATGTGGTGATTCACTTGCGTTACTTATTAAATGATCACACTTTCCTGGATCACAATAAAAAAAACTACATATTAGCACAAGAATTGTAATTCACTAAATACATGCCAAAAATCATTCATTTACTAAAAGCCACTGATTTTACACACAGAAAAGCCATTCACACCCTGAAACTCTTTCACCTAGATTCCTGTTCTTAAGTTCCTGTTTCCTACTCCATCACAAATCAGAAACAACAAAGTAAGATACAGGACAATGCCTTAATATCAAAAAAAGTTACAAGTGAGAGCAGACAGCATTATACATTTGAGTAACTTTTGTGGCTATCACATTACTATAACACAATATGTAATTTATGTTCTTTATTTAATAATATAAGAGGCACAGGCTGGCTAGCCAATGATGGGTAAGAGAGACCTTACCATCCTTTCACCTAAGACAGGTGCTCAGACACAAGCTTCTGAGTGTGCCCATGACGGGTAAGAAGGATTGGCAGGTCTCCCACCTAAGACAGGCACAGTCCTTTCCTTGCCCATACTATCATATTCTGGATGAACCCCCTTTTTAAATTTATTAGAAAAAAAGGGAGGACCTGTGGGGAGCTGCAAAGATCTCAGCTGCTTGGCCATTTGCTAGCCGGATTTGTCACTCCCTGAGGGGAGTTGCAAAATAGGCAGGGGAGCGCCACTCCCTGTCAGAGAAGCCAAAAGACCAAAGATCAACCGCCTGCAGGCAGGGTGGTATCGGCCCCTCAGGCGCTGTGCTAAAACACTTTAGTCTGGTTCCCCTTTTACTCCAGTCTTAATCCCTTAACCCTGTTTCCTAGCAACTGACCTAGGTCAGCTGCCTTGTTTTCCCACCTTGAAACCTTTATAAGAAACAGTTCTCTGAATAAAGCTCTCTCTCTCTTTCTTGCCTGATCAGAAACCGTGAGTTGTGTCTTTACTCTCTGTGTGTCCCTTTTCCTGCCCTTTCTCTCCCTCCCTCAGGAAAAGAACCCACAAGGACTCTCCGCCCTGCTGGTCGGGGTGGACGAGATAGGTACCACCGAACGCCGGGGACTAGCGCACCCGGACCCAGCCTCCAGGTTATGACAATATTGTTTACAATATAAAAATTTTCTTATACTTCCAGATGCTGGCTTTAAATGTAAATTTCAAAGACTTGTGATAATTGTATAAATCCATGCAACCACCATCAAAACCAAGATAATGGAACTTTTACATTATGGGCAACCTATGCTTTGATTCCTATCAGTTCAAATTAGCCTATTCTTGAACTTCATATGAATGGAATCACATGGAATCACATGTATCTATTCTGTTCCTATGTAGCTTCTTTCACTCAGCATAATTTGTTTGATATTCACCCACGTTGTTGTAGGTATCAGTAGTTTATTCTTTTTAATGCTGTGTAATATTCCATTGTGTGAATATACCAGGATATGCTTATTGTATCTCTTGTTTGTGAGCATTTTAATTGGTTTTTTGGTTTTTGGCTATGATGAGAAAGGCACCAATCTATTCACAGAAAAGAAATGTTAAGTGAATGAGCAAAGAAAGCATCCATCTCAAAACATTAGAAAAAGCATGGCAACATAACCTAAATAAACTAACAAACTAAATAATAAAACTAATAGCAGTATATGAAATACAGAGAGATCATAATAAAAAAACTGAATTAGCAAAGCAAAAGTTGGATCTCTGCAAAGATATAATTGACAAATATCAAGGGGGTTAAATGAAATCATAAAAAATAGATTATTAGGACTGGAAAAGTCATCACAGATGCTGCTGATTATTAGACAAAAGAGAAATTGTGAAGAAAATAACAAAATTTTTACACAATTAAAATGGACACATTTGTAGAAAAATAAATACTGGAATAAAGCATAGTTCTATGAATAATCCTGGTTATTAAAACAATTGACTCAGTAATTAAAAACATTCTTCCAAAGAAAACTGTCTAGATAGCTTCAAAAATTGTTTCTAACAACTACTTAAGAAAGAATCCCAATTATACAAATGTTCTTCAGAATTTAGAAAAAGACGGGATACTTCCCAACCTATTATGTAAGTCTCACACCTTGATATCAAAACTAGACATGGAGAGTATAAAATAAAAAAATTAAAGGTAAATTATATGAACAAAAATTTATATGCAGAAGTTTCAGGTGCACTTAGCAATCATATCATCACCAAAATAGGTTTAATAAGAAAGGCAGGTGTAGTTTAACATTGGGTAAGCAATCAGTGTCATTCCCTAAATTAATGTGTTATGGGAGAAAAATAAAATAGCTACTTCAGTAGATGAATAAAATGTGTAATATTATTTTAAAATTTATTTATTTTGAGAGAGAGACAGAGAGATAGAGAGAATGCACCTGAGTAGGGGAAGGGCAGAGAGAGCAGAAGAGAGAGAATTCAAAGTAGGCTCTTCATAGTCAGCACAGAGCACAATGTGGGGATCAATCCCAGGAACTGTGAGATCATGACCTGAAACAAAATCAAGAGTCAATGCTTACCCGACTGAGCCACCCAAGTGCCCCAAAATGTTTTAAATACAATGCAACATTCAGTCATGCTTAAAATATGTAGGAGACTGGGAATAGAAGGGCAGAATGAGAATTAACATAGTCTAATAAAGGCTACCTAAAAAAAAGAGCCAACCCTATAATTTTTGGTAAAATGTGGAAAACATTGCTCTTAAGCTTGAAATGAAAAAAAAATTCCTGTTTCTATCAAGTTTGTTGAACACAAGTCTAGAGAGATCCTAGCCAATACATATGGCAATACATTAATATATAGATGGTAGATACAAAGATGTATGATAGATAGATAGTAGATAGATAGATGACAGACAAATAGATAGACAGATGTTATAAAATTGGATTTGGGAGGAAGAGAAAATTGTTCTTATTTAAAATGATATTCACACATGATATAATGTCACATGTAGAAAATCCAAAAGAATTTATGGATAAACTATTGAAATCAATACAATATGGCATGATTACTGGATATAAACTCAAAATACAAAGTTAACTTTCTTTTTAAATATCAAAAATATAATAAAAAATAAAATTAAGGGCACCTGGGTGGCTCAGTCGGTTAAGCGTCCGGCTTCGGCTCAGGTCATGATCTCACGTTTGTGGGTTTGAGCCCCACATTGGGCTCTGTGCTGACAGCTAGCTCAGAGCCTGGAGCTTGCTTTGGATTCTGTGCCTCCCTCTCTCTCTGACCCTCCCCTGCTCATGCAATCTCTCTGTCTCTCAAAAATAAATAAAAAACATAAAAAATAATAAAAAAATAAAATTAAATAACTACCTACGATACATATGTCATTTTTATATATCAAATTTTCAATTACCTAGGAATAAGTCTAATGAAATATGTGCAAGAACATTAATGATCATACCTAAAAATGAAAGACATTAGCAAAAACCTAGATAAATGGGGAAATATACTACAACCAGAGATTGGAAGACTAATGCTGTCCATATGCTAATTTTATTCAAATTCAGTGTGATCTCCAATCAAAGATCTAACATGACTTTATTTTTGGCACATGAAAGATTGATTTTGAAATCTGTATGAAAAATGTAAAGGGCCAAGACATTGTAGGAGAATAATATGGAAACATTTGATGTATAATATTCAAGATAGTGTAGTATTGTTGTCTGGAGTAATAATGCAGCATGCCTGGAAAAAAAACCCATGCACATATGAACTTTTGATTCTTGACAAAGTGACAGGGTAGAGCAAGAAGTATAGAAGTTTCAATAAATATTGCTAGGAAAGTTGAATATTTGTGTATGAAAAAATAAAACTCAGAAATTCTACTTGTATTTCACATCAATAAACAATCACTTTCTTGTGTATATTATACCTAAGCATGTAAGGTAATACAATGAAGCTTTTAGAAAAAAACATAAGAAATATTTTAGAAAATAGTGTATGAGAACCTCATGACTTCAGGATGGAAAAATAGTTTTAACAAGATACCCACACCACTTAACATATAAAAAAATCATTAATAAATTGAACAACATGAAAGTTAATAACTTAAGCTTAGCAAAAGACACCTTTAAGAGCGTAAAATATCAAGCCACATAAAGTGAAAGAATATTTGCAATACATATGACTCGCAAAATGCTCACCCAAAATCTAGAAAGAACATTTACAGATCAATAAAAAAGATATGGGCAGACCAATAGGAAAATGGGAAAAAGACTTGAACAACCAACAAAAGATCCACATGATCAATAAGTATATGAAAGTCTGTTCCAATTAAATAATAACAATGGAAATATAATTTAAATCATGATGAGATACCACTGTTTACCATCCAGATTAGATAAAATGAAGAAATGTGAAAATACCCAAAGTTGATTGGAATATGTTCTAATGGAAAGCTCATACACTGTTAGTAGGAGTAAAAATTGCTGTAACCTATTTGGAAAACCATTTTTCAGTATCCAGCCTGTGAACCAGTAATTCCAGCCATAGGGGTACATCCTAGAATAACATGAAAGCATGCATACCAAGTATATAAACAAAAGTGCTCATTAAAAACTGTGTTTGGGGTGTGCCTGGGTGGCTCAATCAGTTAAATGACCTACTCTGTATTTCAGCTCAGGTCATGATCTCACGGTTTATAGGTTTGAGTCCCACATCAGGTTCCACACTGACAGCATTGAGCCAGCTTGGGATTCTCTCTCTCCCCCTTTTTTTCTGCCACTCCCCAACTCATGTACGCTCTTCTCTCTTTCTCTCTCTCTCTCTCTCTCAAAAATAAAAATAAAACTTAAAAAACAGTGTTTTTAATAGACAGAACTTGGAAACAATAAAAATGTTCACCAGTGGTATTGTGTACGAATAAATTATGTTACATTCATATGATGGAGCACAATACAGCAACGGAAAAAATTAAGTACAGTTATAGACAACAATAAGGGAAAATCCAAAAATCAAAGAAAAAAATTAAAAATCATAATGCAGACTGAAAAAAAATAGGCACAGATGAATCCTTAATCGCTGAATACTTTTATAAAATACTAAAGGCACTGAGAAACAATAACAGAGTCTTTTTTAAAACATTCACAACCAAGTGGTTAAAATAAAACAGAAACAGTAAAGAAGCGATTACCACACAAGTCAGAGTAGTAATTCCTTTCTGGAGGTTTGTTGGCATCGTTCTATGACCTGAATGCCAGGAAAAAGGGTTTGTTAGAAAAGACTACATTTAGGGGTGCCTGGGTGGCTCAGTCGAGTGTCCGACTTCAGCTCAGGTCATGATCTCACAGTTTGTGGGTTCAAGCCCCGCATTGGGCTCTGTGCTGACAGCTCAGAGCCTGGAGCCTGCTTCAGATTCTGTGCCTCCCTCTCTCATTGACCCTCCCCTGCTCATGCTGTCTCTCTCTGTCTCTCAAAAATGGATAACAAAAATAAACAAAATTTTTATTTAAAAAAGAAAAGACTACATTTATAATATTTTATTGAACTGTTTGTATATTATGCATTCTGTAAGTGTTGCTATTTCACAACAAAAATAAATGACTAAAAATATAGGAAACATATAGTATGCTATAGTATTAGATATTCCTATTCAAATAATTAACTGAGAAAGGCTATTTCCTTTTTCTAGAACCATTTGTCTCACAGCATTATCTTCCTTAATGATAGGAGATAAATGAGGCTCCTCTCTGTTCCATTTTCAGATACACTATATATTCCTGTAGATGTTGTGGAAAGAGAAGGGTTTTCATTATTTCTTGGCTTTTATTTGAAAGTTAAGTTGCACATAAAGTAGCCAAGAGACATTTGCAAACGGATCTCAAAAGGTAGGTCATGATTCAGACCCTTGCAGCCTTGATGGCGTGTCTTTAATTAACAAAGCAGAGGCTCTAATGGAGAGGCCTCTGAGTGCCACTGCAGTTAATGGTCTGTTAGCATTTCATTTTAAAGGCCTGGGGATAGAGGGCTTAACCCTGGAAAGGGGCCTTGGAAAACAAATTAGAAAACACCAAATGATTAGGTTCCTTAAAAATAGTTCCATGTAAACCAAAAAAAAAAAAGCAAGAGAAGCTAAAGGTCTTCATTTACTTGCTTTGCACTTAGAAATATAACATCTTCTCTAATACCATGCTTCCCTGTCTAATATGGTCAGTTCTTCTTAAAATAAAATATCTAAAACAAATCAGTTTCTTGGTAATGTGTAATAATTTCAACACCTGATAATAATAAACCCCTCTGTATGAATAATATTTAATTCTTTTTGAAGATTCTTATCTTTCTTTTATGTTTATTTATTTTTGAGAGACAGAGAGTGAGACAGAGCATGAGCAGGGGAGGGACAGAAAGAGAGACCAAATCCTAAGCAGGCTCCAGGCTCTGACCTCTTAGTACAAAGCCCAACATGTGGCTTGAACTCAGGAACCCTGAGATCATGACCTGAGCTGAAGTAAGACCCTTAAATGACTGAGCCACCCAGGGGCTCCTATTCTTATCATCCTTTTGATCAAATACCATTTTATTATATTTGTATTTCAATTTGCCCTTCTTTTTCAATTTTAGAGAAATATTTTTTGGGTATAAAAAAAATTAAAGACCAGAAAGCCATGATTCCAGTGTGGAATAGCCAATAACTAAGCCACTGTTTCTATGGAGTTTAATCAATCATAATAAAAGTAAAGCCTCACCAAAACAGAGATTATTTTGTTTCCTAGAAAAATCTTTCTTTCTTAAGTTTGCATGTATGTGTGTGTTTAAGGAGTAAGTAGCAACCCCGCCATTTCTTTCTTTAGAATGAAAACAAGGAGGGGAGGTGGTTTCCAAGAAAAAGACAAGTGGATCTTCTGTAGCTCCTACATATACACCTGAACGTGTCTTTGCTGATGACACCACATACTCCTTGGACCTCTGGCTCTGATCAACTGATATCTTGATGAGCTAAAAAGCCTGAAGAAGGGCGCCTGTGTCATTTGGACTCTTCAGAGGCACAGATTTCTCAGGCAGTATGTGTGTTGGACAGGATCTACAGCCACTGGGAGTAATCACTCTGTAGTAAGATCTGAATTCTTAACTTTCCCTCTTTGGACTTAGGCTCCTTATATTCCCTGTTTATTTCCTTTACGGCATTTATTAGTAGCCTTTTGAATGCCATAATTTGTCTCACCAGGCAAGGGCGATTCAAGAGAAATTTTGCTTTTTCATTCGGCCTTCCATGATTTGATGTGATGATTGTAGCACTACTTTAAAGTGATACTCAGACATATAGTAAAAACTGCTTTGGGGCACCTGGTGGCCCAGTGGGTTAAGCCTCTGACTTTGGCTCAGGTCGCGATCTCACAAGCATGGGTTTGAGCCCTGCATCGGGCTCTGTGCTGACAGCTCCGAGCCTGAAGCCTGCTTCCGATTCTGTACCTCCCTCTCTCTCTGCCCCTGCCTGCTCATGCTCTGAATCCCTCTGTCTCAAAAATAAATAAAACATTACAAAAAATAAAACTGCTTCATCCTATTGCCTTTCCCTATAGAAACATTCTCTCTAGTTCAAAGCTAGCAGATTCTACGTTTGGTTTTGATAAGAAATACAAATCTCTTTAAAGGGATTTTTTCTAGGCAAATACTTCATGCCTCACCACTGCACACACAGTGCCCTGAACTCAGTGGACACCTGAGGTCCACTGGTTTGGTGTCACTAGATCCTTTTGATCCCAATCTTATCTAAATAATCTAAAATGCAAGGTTTTGTGTGTGTAGTCGGGGGTGGGGGGGTTGTTTCATTTATTTATTTTTTTATGTAATTTGTGGTTTTTCCTCCTCCCCCTACTGGATTGGCCCTTTAGATATTTTTGAATTCAACATTGTCATTTATCTGTGATATCAGACAAACTGGAGCCTCAAAAGTGAAGACTATAGGACACAAAGGCAGAAATAGAGAACAAAACATTAACTTTTGAGGTTGCTCTTAAATCAGTACTGTGGCTAGCTGGGGCAGAGGTGACTATGTTGCAGGGAAAAGTGCTCTAGGGCCCGTGGATAAATCTCTAGGCTGTGATTTGAAGCTTATGATGAAGCCTTTTATCATGGAGCACCATCACAACAGTGGGTGAAAAAAAAGTAAGAAAAAAAAGCACAGCGAGGGATGCATATTTACATATTTTAATGAAAACAAATTATCTCTCCTGAAAGTAATTAATTGTGAAATTATTTAATTATGTGGCAGTGGTAAGGGGGAAACAGTGTTTGAGGTTTTTCAGTAAATTCCAGTTTATAAGTAAATAGTTTTTCAGTCTGGATCCTTTATTAAGTAATATTTTACTGAAATCTTAGGATATCAAGCCATTTTCCCCCCACTAGTGCTGCATTTTGGTGCAATTATGCAATTAGAAAGAAATTGCTTTTGTGGATTTTTTTTAGTTTTGAAATAGGCTTTTGGAAAGTGGTGGAGAAAGGAGATACAATAGAAAACCTGAGAAACATGGGCTTAACTTTGAAATATTTATTCAAGCAAAAACTCTCATTGATTGCCATGTCAATTTCTCAGCATGCCTGCATAAAAATAAACACAGAAATATAGAATCTAATATTTGAAAGGAAACCTACAGATTATCTAATCCAGCTGCCTACACAATACAGCAAATTTTCCTACTACAATTCTGTCAGTAGGTCACCAATTTTTACTAACATAAAATGTGTAGCTCAGAATTCACTGCCTTGTAATAGTTGTAGGAGAGCTCTACTGGTTAGATTCTCCTTAAAATTTTGCCCATCATATTAATTTCTGCTTTCTCATAGCATAGGATGTGTCTAATTGCTATTCTACCATTAATCTATTGAATATTTGCACATGTTGTTTATTTTTGCCTTTGCATGTCTCTTATTCAGACCCAACATTCCTGTTATTTTTAAGAACCCTAGATATAGCATAATTTACTTACCAGCCACTGCTCTACATGCTCTCATTTGAAAGAGCTTCAGTGTGTGAATATCTCCTGTGAAATTTAGTTTCTCAGACTTGACCATATGTTCTACAATGGAAGTGACACCATCATCACCACAGATCTCCTCCAAAAAGTTAACTATTTTCTTTCTTGTGCTTTTAAAACATATTTAGAAGCCAACAAAGGATAATGATTAACCCCAAGAAAACCGCTACTCAAGTGATCCCATCAGTGGTATGACCAGAGACAAATTACTTGATCTGTGTCAGTTTTCTCATCAGTAAAATGAAGGTACCTGCCTTATAAGATTGCACTGAAAGTTTAATTTAATAAGTTACTATTTGTAAAATGCTTAGAACAATGTTTGACACACAGTAAATGTTTTGTAAGTGTCTGTTGGTTCCCAAATTGTCCCTTGAACACAGAGGGCAAGGAGAGATTAAAGAAAGCAACAGACTATATTGGTAAGTAGCAAGTTTAATAAGCAAAGGAACTTATATATGAGGCTTATATTAGGTCACCACACGGTGGGTGGATCTCTGTATTATCTGTCAGAATTTTAAAAGTTTATATAGAGGCCTACCCTGGGTTCAGTATCATCCAGATGGTCCCAGTAACATTGTTTTCTCAAGGCTGCATTCTTGAAAATGGCTTCCATGTGGGAATTGTGGGTGAAATGTATATTCTAGGACAGGGGAGGCAGCGAGGAGCTTCCAACTGCCCAGGGCCAGCTCATGTGTCAACTGGAGATCACATCATTTGGAGAACCTCCTCTAACAATTTTCATTAAATAAATGGCTGAATCTAGGTCTTTAGAGTTTCATTAAATTTCTTTAGTTTGCTTTGGGTCAGTTGTCCTGTCCTTGAAGTTTTCATACATATTTGTTTAGCAGAGTGAGCCCTTTGGTTAGAAGAAGTACCATGTAAAGACACTATATAACAAACAGAAGAGCTGTGCCTTGCATGACTGGGATAAGAACCCAGACACCTGCTGTAACTCAAGTGAGCTTCACCTCAGATATGCCATGGCACCCCAGAAAGCATCTCTGGAGGCGTTGAGTTCTGAAAAAATGATGGAGATACACTGTTTTAACCTAAAAATATGTTTTGGCCCTAAAATGTTTTCCAGTATATGTGGTAACTGTTCCATTCTCCATACATTTCATAATCAGAAAGCTATCAATCTACCTTAATCATCAGAATATAGTGGAAGTGGATAAGATTGAAGTATAAGACTTTGGCATCCCTGAAGATTCCTTGGGTGCTTGCTATTGAGCAGTGTATTAACATTTTCATCTTTTATGAATTCCATAATGAATGCTACTATCATCCAGTTCACCTTCTGCATTTTCCCTGAACAGTATTGTGACTTTGCCAAATACGTACCAGAAATCACGATATATCCTGTCGCTAGCATTCCTCTTACCTAAATGGTTAGTAACCCTCTTAAGGAAGAAGTAAAGCTTATAGTTTGTTTGTTTTGTTTTGTTTTTGAGGGAGAGGGAGAGAGAAAGAGAGCGCACAGGGAAAGGGGTGTGGAGGGAGAGAGAGAGTGAGAGAATCTTAAGCAGGCTCCACACTCAGTGTGGAGCCCCACTTAGGGCTCACTCTCACAACCCTGGGATCATTATCTGGACCAAAATCAAGAGTCAGACACTGGGGGCACCTGGGTGGCTCAGGTGGTTAAGCGTCCGGCTTTGGCTCAGGTCATGATCTCATGGTTCGAGAGATTGAGCCTCGTGATCTCATGGTTCGAGGTATTGATCCCCACGTCAGGCTCTGTGTTGACAGCTAGTTCAGAGACTGGAGCCTGCTTCAGATTCTGTGTCTCCCTCTCTCTTTGACCCTCCCCTGCTCATGCTGTCCCTCTCTATCTCTCAAAAATAAATAAAAAACATTTAAAAAAAAGTCAGATGCTGAACTGACTGAGCCACCCAGGCACTTCTAGCTTATTTTATTTGCACTTATGCTGACTCGTAGGAATCCTTTTTTTCCCTCTGTGATGAGAATCCTTCTGGTCATTCACCCTTTTAAGAGATTTATCAATAGTCTATGTTCAAACAAATAAAAATTAATAAATATGACATCATTACCAGGTAAAAATTAGCTTTATATTCTGGATATAAAGAATTTTTTTTGCCCATTGGTTTAAACTGATATATTACCTGATCTTTAAACTTATAGAAAATCAAAAGATTATGATATTTATAATTATTCCTACCCCCTAAGTTTTAGATATTATGGCCTCCATCCATTTTCTAAGGCTGCAATAACAAATTATCACAAACCTGGTGATTTAAAATGACAGATATGTATTCTCTTATTCTGGAGGTCAGAACTTAGAAATCAAGGTGTTGGGTGAATGGTGCTTTCTCAGGCCCAAGAAAAGAATCTGTCCTTTGCCTTTTCCAGCTCTGGTGGCTCCAGATTATTCTTGGTTTGTTACTGTATCACTCTAATCTCTGCCTTCATCTTCATAGACCTGTTTCTTCTTTTGTGTCTATCTTACAAGAACACTTATCATTGGATTTAGGGCCCTCCCAGGTCTACCCTGGGGTGATATCCTTATTTCATAATCTTTAAATTTCATTTCATCTGCAAAGACCTCTTTTCCAAATGAGGTAAAATTCACAGATTATGGGGATTAGAATGTCAGCTATCATTTTAGATCCAGAGACTTAAATTCATACATAATTATTAATCCCCTTGATTTTTTTCCTCCACTATAAGAAGAAATGTGGCTTGTACAGAAAACAAGAATGAAGTTTAGAGGATGAAGAGGAGAGTGATGGTAAGGGCACTTGAAACCATGATGTAAATAGTGAAGGACACAGAGCTGTTTCTTCTGTAGAAGAAAAGACTTTATGACATGGCCAGGGGCAATAATAGTTCTCTTTATCTATTTTAAAGGATGGCATGTGGAAGATGGAATTGACTTCTATGTAGTTCATGAGGGGTATAATTAAAATTGATGGTTCATGTTTACCAAAAGATAGGTTATAGGCTCAATTCAAGACACAGGTTTCTAAAATAACTTCTTTAGCTCAGATGGATTATCTTAAAAGATAGCAAATTACCTTTTATTGAGGCTACTTATATATAGTCAGATATAGAAATTGTAAAACTAATTAAAATCTCTAAATGGGGCAGGGCCTCTGGGTGGCTTGGTTAATTAAGTGTCTGACCCTTAATTTCAGCTCATGTTGTGATCTCAAGGTCATGGGATCAAGCATGGAGCCTGCTTCAGATTCTCTCTCTCCCTCTCCCTCCATCTCTCCTTCCTTCCCTCCCTTCCTCCTCCCCCTCTAGAAAAACATCTCTAAACAGTTTCTTAACTGATTCTTCTGCAATTTTTATTTTTATTTTATTTCTTTTTTAAAATAGTTTATTGTCAAATTGGTTTCCACACAACACCCAGTGCTCTTCCCCATAAGCACCCTCCACCATCACCACCACTTCTTTCCCCCCCTCCCCCTTCCCCTTCAACTCTCAGTTCATTTTCAGCATTCAATAGTCTCTCAAGTTCTGCATCCCTCTCTCTCCCCAACTCCCTTTCCCTCTTCCCCTCCCCCTGGTCCTCCATTAGGTTTCTCTGGTTTTCCTGTTAGACCTATGAGTGCAAACATATGGTATCTGTCTTTCTCTGCCTGACTTATTTCACTTAGCATGACACCCTCAAGGTCCATTCACTTTCCTACAAATGGCCATATGTCATTCTTTCTCATTGCCATGTAGTACTCCACTGTGTATATATACCACATCTTCTTGATCCACTCATCAGGTGATGGACATTTAGGATTTTTCCATGTTTTGGCTATTGTTGACATTGCTGCTATGAACATTGGGGTACATGTGCTCCTATGCCTCAGCACTTCTGTATCTCTTGGGTAAATCCCTAGCAGTGCTATTGCTGGGTCATAGGGGAGTTCTATGGATAGTTTTTTGAGGAACCTCCACACTGTTTTCCAGAGCAGCTGCACCAGTTTACATTCCCACCAACAGTGTAGGAGGGTGCCCGTCTCTCCACACCCTCGCCAGCATCTATAGTCTCTTGATTTGTTCATTTTAGCCACTCTGACTGGTGTGAGGTGGTATCTCAGTGTCGTTTTGATTTGTTTCCCTGATGATTAGTGATGTTGAGCATCGTTTCACGTGCCTATAGGCCATCTGGATGTCTCTTCTGCAATTTTAAAATCAGAATGATTTTTAGAGTCACTTGGGAATATTTTTGCGGGGGGGAATCTTTTAAAACTTGACATGTTCTCTAAGAGTTAGGTCTGTGTTTATGTGTTTAAACTTCCCAGCTTGATTCCCTTATTATCTATTGACTTAGACTGATGGGTTCCAAAGTGTGATCCCAAACCAGATTGAGAAGCACTGGTTTAGATGATCTTTAAAAGTCCCTTCCAATCCTGAGATTTTGATTCTAAGAGATAGAAGAGAAAGGCAAGGTATTCAATAAACAATAAATCTACAATTGAATTGAAAATGTGAACAGAGATTTGTGGGCAATATTGCCAGCAAATTCCACAGAGGCCATATTGTTCTGTGTATTGTTCCTCTAAGCCTGGATAATCATGCTCAATGATGTATATTCACTTTAAGAGGATTCTTCAAGTGGAAAATGTTCCTGAAAGGTTTAAACAGTGTGAATGATCCCAAACTCATCATTGTGTCATGGGAGCAGGGGCCACTAAGAATGCAACTACAGAAGGAAAATAAAAAAGAGGCAAGAGGTTGGCAATTGGATGTAGATAAGATTGAGGTTATTGTAATCAGGGCTGACTATGTAGTCTGGACAGAAGAAGGGCATTTTGTTAAGGGTCAATGTATGTTTTTATCATTTGAGGAATAGATTATAAGAATTAAATTAAGTAGATAAAGAAAGTGGAAAAGGAAGAACAAGATTTAGGAGCCAGATTCCAAACAAATTGGTTCAAGCATTATCCTTTCAGTGGACATTCTAATATAAGTGTTACATGTCTATCATGAAGAATAGCATGTGTTTTGCTATTACTCTAATGTAGAATATCATGTGTGCTTTGGATGTAAAAAGTATTACAGCAGGTAATAGATCCTCGGTGGGCAACAATATCCTAAGGTTCTTTTGTTTGCAACGGATGAGAACATTTACACCTCAAACTGATTTAAAAACAAAAGAAAACAAAATAATTTATTGATTGACATAGTAAGACGTGCAGTTTTTTAGGTTTCAAGAAAAAGTCAAACTAGTAGCTAACTAATGATGTATCCAAGAAACAAGTGGTGGTTTGTTGCGGGATTTTTGTTTTGTTTTGTTTTTATTATTTGGTTTGGTTTTTTTTTTTTTTTTTTCAGTCTCTCTGCTCTGATATCCAACGTGCTGGCTCAGGGCTGGTTCTCGCAGTTGCATCAGAATTTCTTCTACCAAACGAAGCCACTTTTCTTCATGTTTATGTCAGTGGGAGAAAGGACTTTTTTTCCCCTTATTAATACCAAATTATTTTAGGTCATGTGTCCACCCCTGAACTGACCACCACGGCAAGGGTCATAGGATTGGCTTACACTAAGTAGGATCAATGTTTGGCATGAGGGGATATTTATCCCTCTCTAACCACCAAAATATTCACCTTTGGAAAGAGAAAAAACATGTAGATGTCAGGCAGACAATGGACAATGGAGAAGAGGTGGGTCAAATGAGGACTTGATAAAAGTTTGGAATTTTTCCTAGAGATATACTATTGATAATTTTTTGTTAGATTCTTATAAATGCAAAGTTGTACATGAAACAATCCATAAAATATACTGGTAGTTATCACCTTCTCTTATTTTTATTTTTCACTTTCAAAATGAAAACTCAATAGGCCAGCAGGAGACCCCTTTTATAGTTTAACAAAATGTGAACTCTCGGTGCCTAGCTTTTAAACCCAGACATCACAGTCCAACGAGAACACAGTTCCGTTACAGGAAACAAAACAAAACAAAACATGACGATTACCCCAAAGAACAGAGTGGAAGGAGGAGGAGCAGGGACAGGAGAAGCAGGAAGGTTCAGATTCCCCACCTAGGCAAATCTGAGCCAAACGCAAGGTCTTTCTGAATTTAAGAAATTTATGAATTTGAGAAAGTGTAACCATTCTCTCTTCCTTCATCATCAGCCGAAACTATTGCTCTTTCTCTTAATTATACTGAAAAATGGTCTTGCTTTGGAAAATGAAACCTACTGGCAGGCACCTGAGAACCAGAATAAAATATGCTGGAAGCCAGAGGGTTCAAAATAACAAGAGACAATTGCTCTGTCAGCCTCAGGGCATGGGCATTCAGTACAAGCGATTTTTTCTGCCTTGGTAGCTAGATTCTCAGAAAAGATAATTGACTACCATGTGGTTAGCCAGACAAACCAACACATTGGTCTTCTTTTGAGAGATGGTCTCGACATACTGGCTTATCTTTTATTTGGAGTGGAAGTTGAGTGGTGCAATAAGGTATGGACACCATCAGTAAAACAAGCATCTGGAAGGCAGTGTAGCCGCCTGTAAGTATGGGAGCATGTTCCACAGGGTCTCCTCCTTTAGTATATACTCCAACTACTGATCAAAATATCTTTTGATATTTCATTCAAGTTTTTCCCTGATAAAATTTTCTCCATTGACTTCATTACAGTGGTAATTTAGGACCCTTGTGGATAGGCACTTGGGGTGAATGGCCTGATGGCCAGCTCCTTAATTATCTTCTGCAGCTAGCAGTTTTTACTGCACCTGCTTTGGCTTCCTGTCTTGGCTCTGAAATACATTCCTACTAACGTGAGCATGATTTATAGGTGATTGCTCTTTCATAGGAGGGAGAATATGGTATAATTTTAAGAACCCTGGACTGAGGGTCAAATGAGGTGGATCTGCTCCCAAATCTGCTACAAATTACCTGTGTTGGTGTTAGATCAGTTATAATAATTATTCTCAACCTCAGTTTCCTAATCTGTAAGATGAGGAGTTTGGATGAGTGTTTAAGTCACTGATGAGCTCTACTTTCCATTTTTCCATTTATTTATGTCTCCTCTGTTTATTCATCATGACCCTCCCACTCCCCCAGCCATTGTTTCTTACCTGTTAAAAAAGAGAAGGGAAGACTATGAATGCCCCTCATCTCCTTACCTAACTCACAGATATTTTGAAAAAACAAATGGCATATTTTTAAAAAATTGAAATGTTCTTAAAAAACATGTAATGTTGTACTGTAGAAAGAGAGGGAGACAGAGAATCCCAAGCAAGCCCTATTCTGTCAGTGCAGAGCCTGTCACAGGGTTTGAACTCATGAACAGTGAAATCATGATCTGAGTCGAAATCAAGAGTCAGACACTTAACTGACTGAGCCACTCAGAAACCCCATGGATATAAATTTGAGGGGAAAAATGCTTTATTTTCAGCAAGTGACCATTCTAGGCACTCACATCATTGCAGCTCTAGAGTTAAATTCTTTGGAAGCAGAAGTCAAATATTTTGTGTATAGTATTGGGCATGACAACACCAATATGATACTAATCTCAGTTTTTTAAGGGAAAGCATTTATATACAAGGGATTTTTAAACACTCTTTTGTTTCTAGAGAGAATTGTGAGGTGTTAATGGATTTATCTTCATATGCATTATGTTGAATATTCCATAAAGGCAAGAGTTATTATCTGTTCTGTTGACTGTTGTACCCTTAGCCCCTGGAACAGTGCCTGGCACATAAAAGAAATTCTATAAATATTGCTGAGTGAAGGATATAATTCAGCCCAGTTTATATAAGAGAGAGGTAAGTTGCTGCCAGGTTACCTATTCTTGACTCCATACTCCTTTCTTAGCTCAAGAGCAGCTATGTTGAAGCTTTCCTAAATAACCATCCCTAACACCCTAAATCATAGTACACTATGCTCTCCAGTCCCAACATTTGTCTCCTGCCCATGCAGTTCCTCCCTGATGGGCTGCCATGTGCTTTCCTCACCCTTTGATGGCTGATGTCCTTTTAATGCCAACAGAACAGAAATTTCCTCCATCACCAGGTGTCTCCTTAGCTAAGGTGCCTTTCAATAATGATTAGCAATTTGTGGACACATTAGATGGATAGTTGACTACTATAAACCATGGAGCAGGAAAGAAGTGGAATTGACTGGCAGGGCATAAAGAAAAGTTGAGGGGAATGAGAGTTACTTCTACATTACTTGATGATAAATCTTCCTGGAGACATACAGACTTTGTTTGGAAGATCATTGGGATCTGGTGTAAAGGATTAGGAACTCAGATTATCAAAACTTGAGAGCTCCAACCTCTTTGTACTGCACAGGCACTATTGAGATGTGTAATAAAGGCAAATACATGGTCTTCCATTTTTACAAAAATAATCCATATTGGGGGGGTTGTTTCAATTTTTTGTATTGTTTTTCAGAACCATAATGGATTCTATTAAAGCATTTAAAGATGCTTTATCTGCTAAGTTTTCATTATCAATTAAATTTTAATCTTCTAATCATGAACACAGTTTATAATAACCTGCATCTACACCACATGCATTTTTTTTCACACCTGCTCATGTGAGTGCCAGCCCTTATAGCATTTGCTTCTCTATGTTTTAGATGCTGCTGGTGGGATGCATTTGTCTTAACCCACAAGAAGAGGAACAGAAGCCTATGGCCCATTATTGCATCTGAAATGTCAGACAGGCACCTCAGATCCAGAAGCCTGAGGTGCACCTCAAGATGCAGGTCTCCTCCCTGATTTCTATCCCTTCAGAGTCCTTCACAGGCAGCAGGTCCAGGACTTGAGGTGAGTTCTACATGCCACAGCTCCCATTAACTCCCACTCCAAGTCATCTTTGCTGCCCACCAGACTCTGGTGATGGGTCTAGGAGGCAGTCTAGTTCATCAGAAGTAGGTTTTTGGTACAATTCCACTTCTATTGTTTCTCTCCCTAGTGTCCCAGGTTTCCTTTATGATTAGAGTCCGTCTCTGAATTCTAACCAAGAACTAAATTATTTAGAATGTCACCCTGTTCCATCTAGCACTCCTTCAGTAGGGTAAGGAGTTATGCACTATAGTTATGAGCATTGGTCCTGGAGCAAAGTCAACAGGCTCAGCTCTTTCTTCCTGTGGGAACTTGGTAAGTGACTCAAGGTGTCTGTCTTAGTTTTATTTATAAAATGGTAAAATCTCAGTCCCTCCTTCATATGTTTGTTGTGAGGGCTAAATGAAAATATCTACCACATGTATGAAGTCTCCAAATATTAGTAATAAAACATTTTGAGAAGAGAGAGCTACTTTATTCAATGCTAGCAGCATAAATGAGAGTCGTATGATCCTTGAGGAAGATAAGCTGGTTGAGGGATAATATATGATGCATTATTTATTAGGAATAAAAGTCCCCACAATGTATCCTCTCAATTACCATTTACTGAGATCAGAATTAAGATTCTGCCAAATAGAAACTCTCTATAAGCAGATGGGAGAGCTCTTCTCTTAAAATGATACATAAAAAATAAATGTAAGTAATTAAACTCTCTGGAGGATAATTTAAATCTTTGAGGGTTCAGCAGCCACTATATGATGTCCAAGTTATTTGGGGGTCATTATTATGAACATTTCATCAAGCACCTTCTTTTACACATGACATATGCTCAATAAGTATTTGTTGGTAGAAAGGCTCAGATATGAATGGACATCAATAATCACAACATTATTGTAGATGGGTAAAGTGCTAGTAAGGAGAATGTCAGATATTTCACTGCCTAGAATATCACCATGAGAAGCTTTTCAATCCCAAAGAATAACTTTTTTTTTAGAGTGGGTGAGGTGGAGTGATTGCTTGGCAATCCAAAGCTGAGACATGGCAGAACAAAGATATGAACCCTCATGTGCTGCAAAGTAGGACTGTCATATAAAATATAGATACCCAATAAATTATAATTTCATATGAAAAATTAATATTTTTATGACAAGTATATATCAAATATTGATTATTTTCAGGATAAGTATGTCCCAAATATTGACATATTTATTAAATTTGTCAGATTTATCATATGGGATATGATTATCCTAAAATGTTATTCACTATTTATTTAAAATTTAAGTTTGACTGAGCATCCTGTATTTTTATTTACTAAATCTGACACCCTACTCTAAAGACCAATTGCTTCCCCCCACACTATTTCTGTGTGGCCTCCCTCTGTGACCTGATATGGTCTGGGATGTTTTAGATACATTGGGCTGTTAATTCTCTAAGATTTTGTGCTTTCTTCTGCTTCCCGGATTGATGAAACCCCAATCTTCGCCACATTTGCCTCCTGCCTCACTCTTCTTCACCTAGGGCTTTGATGTCCTTGAAAATCTTTGACCCTTCTCCCAAATTCTAGTTCTACAAGTTTACTTGTCATCAGGATGAGTCACAGTAAACTGAAACTGATCTCATTTGTAAACTAAACTCTTCTTTCCTACAACTCTTGTTTTTCTTGTGCTCTCCATATCTTTAAAATGCAATACCAAATTTCTCAACAATCAGACTTGCCAAACCACAAAATAACTGCAATCGCTCCCCACCCTTTCTCACTGCAGCCACATCCAATCAATTTCTTGGTCCTGTTGCTCCTTTTTTCAAACAGTTCCCAGCCTACCCTTTACACTGCCAAGGACCCAAGCCTAAAGAAGGCTCATATCACCTCATTTTCTGAACAATGTGATTGTTTCTTGATGGTTCCAGGCAATTCTACCAAACACATGTCCATGTTAATGTCTCTAAAATACAAGATTTTCTGACAAGAGAAAGACAAATAGCCCGACAGAAAAGGAACAATGTTTATGCACAAGTATTCGGCAATAGAGAAATTATAAATGACTGAGAAACTTACGAAAAGACGCTCATATTCACTAATGGTTCAGGGAAATGCAAATTAAATTAATAATGAGACATCACTTTAGGACTAGGAAAAAAATGAGAAGAACAATAAAAGTTAATGCTGAAAGGGATGAAGGAAAAATTTCCTTTCATATACAGCATGTAGAAATGTGGGTAGTTTTTGAAAGCAATCTAGCATAATCCATAAAAATTGAAAATGCATGTGTGTTCTGACCCAGTGATACCACTCATGGGAATCTATTTAATAAAGTAAAATGCACTAGTATTTAAACACATATGCACAAGGTACTTGCTACTGATAGCTTTGAAACAAAAAAAAATCCAAGAAACAAATAAACAATCCTTGAGGGAAAAATGGATACCAAGACAAGAAATAGTCTAATAACTTAAGGTCTATCCACAGCATAGAATATTATGCAGCTATCAAAATGAATTAGTGCATTAGTGGTGCAAGGATTGATTAAGAGGGATTTCCATGAGTGAAAAAATAATAGTGACCCAACTCATTTATGTCTTTGTATCTGTAAAATGTATACATGTATGTACATACACATATTCAGTATGTCCGCATGAACACAGAAGGGTATACCGCATAAAGTTGTTCACATGAATTACCTTGGGTGGGGAATAATAGGATCTGATGTGAATTGGCAGGAGGAGGGGCAGATGCAAAACATTAGTTTTATATCCCCTCCCATAACTTTTAAGGGTCTCTCATTGTCAATAATAACAATAACAATAATAATAATAATAAAAAATGTTTATACTCCACCATGTGATCTCAGTCTATTTTCCTGGCCTTTTACAGCTCTGTTTCCTATAAGAACTTTCTATCTCAATTCAACTGATCTTTATTTATTTTTTTAAGTTTATTTATTTGTTTTGAGAGAGAAAAAGAAAGGGAGTGCTGAGAGAAGGAGAGACAGAATCCTAAGCAGGCTATGTCAGAATCCTAAGCAAACTATGAGATCATGACCTGAACCAAGATCGAGACTCACACTTAATCACCTGAGCCCCCAGGGTGCCACTGATCTCTTGATTCATCTTAGGTTCTTTCCCACCCCTGCACTGTATATAACCCCCACACTCACTAAGATAGTTGAACCCCCCCTTCGTTCAAACTATTCCTTCAAGGAATTTCTCAAGTTCCATTTGCTTTATAAAGAGTTCCCTATTCACTCAGACCTTTTTTTTGGTATCCTTTCTAGAATAGTGGTTTTCAGTGACCATTCCTTCACAATCTGCCTGATCATCCCATCAGCTTGCCTGTGCAGAGAGCATTCCATTGACCACTGGGCCTAATGGGCCTGCTCCAGGACAGGAGGCAGACAGCATTACATCTCTCTTCTTTTAACTTATATTTAAGTCCAGCTTTCTGAGCCCCAAAGCTGTGTTCTTTTTATTAAACCATGCTTGCTATATTTTCTGCTATCCTATGGGAACAAATGGCATCTGCTGCCCCATCTTGCTGTATTTTCCTCTATTGTATGTGAAGGAATGACATCTACTAACCCCATCTTTCAGAGACTGGTGTTACCCTATCCCTGGACCTCATTTTCTGGGTCTGGTTTTCTGAGCTTCTGACTTTGTCTTTCTTCAGCCATGTAGAGGATGCAGCTTTCAATAGCTCCTATGAATTCTTATCTGAACAGGGGTTAGATATATGTCATTGCCATTAGTGAGGACCTGTCCCCTGTTAGGCACCATTCTCAGGATATTATATACAATAATAGTGCTAGCAGTGTTTCATGATGAGCCCTTTACAGAAAATGTAGAGCTGTTAGGTAAATTGTTCCGGATTTGGAAGGTTAGGGGCAAAGCCAGGACTCTCAGCTCCCAAAATCCTTCCATGAGCCTCTGCAGGGCAGACATAGTTTTAGCTCCAGAGTCAGAGCTTAGAAGATGGTACAGGAGCAGGCTGGCATGGAAGGAAGAGCCACATCAGAGCAGAATGAGTACAGGACTCTTGGAGAGTACTGTTGTAGCTGGCAGGAGTCTACACAAGGGCAGAGATGGAGCCAGGAGTCTAAGTGTCATAAAGCCTACAGGTGGTGTACTCTGTAGTTGGCTAAAAATCCGCTTGAAAACCTTACATGCTTCTAGCTCCTATCACTAACCTACATCTTGACACAATCAAATATATTTCTGGATATTCTATCTAGTTGTCTCTCAAATCTACTCGCTGCCCCTAGAGAGACAGTAAACTCATCCTGGGGACTATGCATTCATGTCTATCTGGTGCTTCAGATGTGTGTGAGACTGCTCATCAATCAGGCAAATGAGTGAAAAATAATGCCCTCAACCAGAAAGCATACATCTAAACCTATTCAGAGTGCCCCTCTGAATTTAACTCCCCTGGGAATTTCATAGAGGAAAACTTGCAGCTGTAAGGTCCAGGCTTCCTTTCACTTTCCTGGTAGGTGCAGTATCTATGAGCTGTGGTATTCACATATGCCCAGCATGCTGCCAGCAGGGATCAAAGACAGACTCGGAAGAGGCAGAAATAGCAGAAATCCAATTCCGATGCCTTTGCAGCTTGCAGTCATTTAGTATTTCATCTCCATGAATATCCCAGGGTGTAGTCCAGAGTTGTGTGGATTTAAGTTTTGACCCTTAGCTATCCATTGTCCCATTCCATTTTTGAGTATCCAGAAAATCACACTATTTGTCAAAGGGGATACACATGAGGTATAAAGAAGAAAATCAACTCAGTAACTGGACCAAATTGTTTTAAATAATTGCTGACTCAGAATGACCATATATCTGCCCTTTTGCAGCCCACCCCACTGCACCTCCACCCTTCTGGCAATTTCTGCTTCACTTCTGGCCTGATGGGGTCAAAATATCATAAAATTGTCCATTCTAACATGAGGCATATCTGATTTTTTTTTAAATATCAAAGTAGTCAGTGTGTGCTCAGAAACACTGTATATCAAGAGACTGGGTTCTTTGGTTCTCATCTGAACTTTGTGAGGTTCCTGCAACACACGCTTAAGTTCAGTCAGTTTGAAGTTATGACTTTGAGTTTGGCGTTTAAGGAGCTATGAAATAAACATCAATACAATGCTGGCTCTTGTTTCATTTGAACTACTTCACCCTCTAGGGCAGACTCGGGCAAATCTAGAAATTTGAGTTTCACCGATTACTGAACTTTAAAGAAGGACTGAAGTTATGGATTAAGGGAGTCTGACTTTCAAAAACCGCTTCTAACTTAAAGTAAACAGCTCAGGCTCCTCATCAGCATTTCCTGAGCCATGTCTGGTTAAAAGTTGGCCCCAATGGAAGTCAGTCTACAGCCTGTCTCTATTCTTCCAGAATTACAGGTTGCCATGGTTACAGTGGCTTCTGGAAATGAACTTCATAATTGCTGCATATTGCATATAAACAGCTGGATTCCCTCTTTCAATTTCACTCTGAAACAATGAAGACCCAAGAAAATGTCCTTGTATTTGAATCATTGACATGCTAAAGATCATTATACCAGTAGTGAAGCATCAAGGCATAGGGAAACTTGAAGGAATGATAACGTCAAATTCCCCAGGCTCTATATACGTAGATGAACATAAAATGCACATGTGTGATTCCAAATACACAGAATAAGAATACCTGAAAAGCTGAAAGACCCCTTTCAAAGACCCATTAATCCAACTCCTACTTTACAGGGTGCAAAACAGAAACCCAGAGACTTAGCATTTTCTGTGCAAGGTCTCACAGCAAGGCAGGTACAGAATGGGATTTACAGAACAACATGGTGCTATGGATATAGCTCTAGTCAGATTCAGAACTTGGATTTGAGTTCTGGCTCTGTTACTGATCAGCTGTGTGGCCTCCAAGTGTCATTTAATCCAGCACTCAGTCTATATCTGTAAATTGAGAGGATTGGTTATAAAGTTTTCAGGGCATCTACCTGCTAATGTGGTCTCTCTATCAATAGTGGTTGCTAAAAAGTCAAAGTTAGTGTCTATATCTACCCAAAACACCTACTGTACTGGCCCTCCATGGGCTTCTAATAAATAGTCCCACTTTGTATTCCCGTTTAAGAAACACATTGATGTGATCTTTTAAAATAAAATTGCTATGAGTAAGATGATATATTATTAATGGTTGTTAATATCCTAGGAAAGATTAATTGATTAAGTTAGTTAATCAAACAGTGAAATTTTGAGGACATGAGGTCCAGACGGATAATGAGGAAGGGGTTCTTTTTGGAGAGGAATATTGCTTGAAAAAGACAAGCGCCCTAGAGTTTTGTGGGGAACTCAGGTCAACAGACAATTCACCTGGTTGACAGAGCAGAAGAAAGAGGATGCAGAGAGCGCCCAATAAGGAGGCGACAACACCTAGTTCACAGAAGGAGGATAATTTTCTGTCTCCCTATTTATTCATGTAGTTGTCTCTTTCTGTGAGAAAGTCTTAAAATGCTCCCAAGGAAAGTTACATAGAGAAAAACAATGCTGCTAAGGCAATGATTTAAAAAAGAAACAAACAAAAAACAACATAAGAGCGCTTCATCACACATAGTTCTTAATAGAGAACTATTTCTCTGTCCTATCTAGAGCTGGCACAGGCAACATCCTGGTTCTGAATGTAAAATATCAGCAGGCAGCCTTGTTGCTCTCTAGGGCCTTGCAACCAGCCCTCTTCCTGCGCCCCATTAAGGTTTGTATTCCACAAGGTGAGCCTACTGTGGATATCAACCAATAACAAGGAGAGGATTCCATCCACCTCCTTGGAACTGGACTTTCTTTTCAGCCAGGAACTGGCTACAGTTTTCTAAGAGTTTAGAAACGAGGAATATGCAGTGCGAGGCAGCAACTCCTCTGGGTGCCTTTGTCCCTTTTATAGACCCCAAATGTACTCCTTTTAAGAAAACAACCACAACCAAAAAACATGGACTACTTAAAACTTCCCTCTAACTCAGTAGCCCACAACTGGGGCTTTTCAAAAGACCACTGGGGGTCCTCTACTTCTCCTCCTCCTGGTAATAGGTAGACACGTGGGCATAGCCCAATCCACTTTTTATCTCCTCTTAAATCTCACCGGGTTTCCTGTGTACAGAGGCCCTTTCTGAATCCTTATTTGCCGTAGGTCTTGTCCCCTGACTTTTCTTCCTCTTTCCTCAACTACATGTTTGCTGCTATCCTTGTCACTGATATCTTTTCACCATCAAAGCCTCCCCCAACAGAGGCATGCCTTTCCCACAGGCCAGTGTTCCCACATGCTTCAAGGTTCCACATGTTTCATCAATTTTTGGAATCATGTTTCCCCTAAAACATATGATATTCTTTTAGGGGAGCACCACAAAGGATCAGCACTCAATAACTATTTGTTGATATTTTGATATTTTGATATGCCTTGGAATTTTGATACCCAGGCTGACTGAATACAAATCACTCATTCATCAGTTTTGTGAGTATCTACTCTATGTTAGGATTTTTCACAAACAATACCTTATTTATTTAATTTTTTCAGGAATTAAGATGAACTTAAAATTAAAAATAGAAGATGGAAGATTTTGTTGACAGAGTTTGAATTTTGACCATTACTGTTTGAGACCCAAGCTCACCAATTCTCTATATTTTATCTCTGTTTATGTGTGGGGAAAAGTCAGAGGAAGTTTCTGAGTTTTGGACGGGGAGAAATATGGAGGTGTTGGAGATGTTAAGAAAAGTTTTTCTGGCCTCTACTTTCAAGGCTATCCTAAGGACCGGGAAAATCTATGGACACAGATCCTCTGGCTAAAATTGTTTTGCACAGTTTATTTTAGGAAAATAAAACTTGCCTCTGTCAGAGGTAAGTCAGAAGATTGTTAATTGGGGCTAGCTAGAGATGAAGAGAAGTAGTGTTAGCAGACAGAACTTTCTATGGCAGAACTCTACTTCTTTGTTTTACATAATCCTTTTCCATTCACCCAGGGCTGTCATTCCTGCCTCTGTGCCCTCAAGAGCAAATGCAGCCAGCACAGTGACATTTTAATAATAATACTTTGTACTTATACAGCACCTGTCAGCCAACAATCTCAAAGTAGTTCTCCTGTGATTAACTCATTAATCCTCACAAGGATAAGTGACTTTCCCAAGGTCACAGAACAGTGAATGTCAGGGGCAGGCATGAGCCTTGAGTTCTCTGGCTGCTGCTCTGAGGACTGTCCACCTGCCTGCCTGCCACAAAGCCGCCTCTGACATAATCCAGGCTCCCCAAGCCAACATGAGTTTATAATTGCATGCTTGGGTCTTCCATTAAGTCATTTTGCTCAATTAGTCTAGGTGTCAGATCACCTCGGTTTAGAAATCCTTCCATCAATGGCTCAAAATGCCAAAGTTCTTGGGTAGGGGTGGAGATACTATGATACACCACCCTGTAAAACTGTGCCACCTGATGTCTTGGATTAGGTGGTTAGCAGCACACAGCTCATCATCCTAGCTGGGGAGTGGCACCTGTGACTAGATCGGCCTAGCAAACAGCATTAGAAGCAGGCTGGCGAAGAGTGAGGTTTAGTACTCAAGTGGTTACATCCTTTCTTTCCAGTGTGGATAACAGACTGCATGGAAGGGCTGGTATGGCACAAGAGGGATGTCCACAGATGATAAGAGTGAAAAATAAGGGTTTCAAAGAGCTGCTGATCTTCGAACACTGGGACAGCCTCTGGGAGAAATGTCTTCCTGGGCAGCGCAGTCCAGATCTTCAAGCTGGGCTTCACAGGCTGGACTTCATTCCTACGCAACACCTGGCTTACCGGGTCGCTGCCTAGAATGAAGATTCATACATATGCGCTTTGACTTGAGCATATCTCCAAGAACTGGGGAATACTGAATTTGAAAATTAAAGTTCAAACAGACTGAAAAGAGCCTTTGAGAAAGGAAGAAATGAAGTAGAGAACATCTGATTTCACTTGTGGTTTGACAGGGTAAGGTCATGGTTGCAGGAAGCTTATCTGAAAACACTAGGGACATCTGGGTCATATTAACAGGAAAAGTGGTTACTGCATGGGAGGTCAGAACATTTTAGGGATTTCCCAAATGACTGGCGACTGGCTCAAGATGGGGCATAGCGCCCTTAGGTGGGGTAGGAGGGAAGACAGAGGTGGGAGGAAGTCACTCTCAGTCCTGTTGGATAAACTGAGTGTATGTCCATGGAAAGGTAATTAATACAAAAAATCTAAGTGCCCAGTAAGTGTTTTTAAAAACAGACTAAAAGATTTTAGAAAAAATAAAAGCCACAGAGAGTTAGCGCTGTCAGAGAGTTTCCTTGGAGTGCGTATAATCTAAACAGGGCCCTCAAGGGTCGGTTGGCTGTATCAGAGGGAGCATAAAACAGTGAATGCAGAATTATAAATACAATGTATTAAGCCCCTACTCTGTACCAGATACTTTATATTAATTAGCTTTTGAATACCCACAAAAACCAAATAACAAAGGAATTATTATCACCTCTTAAAGTTGAGGAAGCAGCCTGAGAAAAATATTAAATAATTAAGAAAATGTTACAGAGCAAGGAAATAGCAGAAATATTATTCAAATTCATCTGTCCAACACTGATCTAGTGGTTATTCTCCTATGTTTTATCTTCTCTCACTTACTATGAAATGCTGCACAAAAGTAAAGGGAATACCAGGTGTATAGTGTGAGGTAGGACCCCTTAGTGGTGCCTAATCAGCAACATACTAAGAGAAGGAAGACAATAAGGTTGAGGCTATATGGCACATGGCCTTGAATGCCTAGCCCAGGAATTTGGACTCCATCTCTCCAGTGATCACACAGGGATCATGCATGTGTGCTAAGAAAGGAAGTCTCTAGAGTGCTCTGGTAGAAACATTGATCTAGCAGCAGTGTGGACTGTGGTTAGAAAGTAGGAAACCCTGTGAAAGGTTATTGCAATTGTCTGGTCAGACACTACGCACCCTTGGTAAGAGGAGATGGATATAAGAATAATTTTTTAAAAACACTATAGAAAACATTGCAACTATGAAAAGTCACCCTATGGGACCAGTGTTGAAACAGGTTCATGAGGGAGGGCCTCAAGATGATGAAACCCTCAAGAGGCTGACTTGGGCCCTCATGGGGAAAAAAAAAACCAGCCTGCACACATGATCAGTTTTCCTCTTAAGGATGTCTGAAAGCAGGGACCTTATGCCGTAGCTTGGTTGTCCTCCTCAGGACCTGGTCCCCATCTATGGTCAGGGACATCTACCCCAGCCAACCACAATCTTCTCTGCTTTTATTTAAATATTCTTTTCCTCCTCTAGTTAGAAGTTGGTCAATTGGGGAGCTGTAATATCATATTAAGTAATAATTTGTAATCCAGCAGTCAGTGACTTCTCATAAAGAAGAGACTGTAAAACTACATGGCCTCAAGGAATCTGTATGTGTTTGGGGAGAATGAATTCCGACCAGAATTGACTGTGGGACAGAAGGTAGATTTTATGTCACATTTGATCACAAAGGGGCCTGCTTATCAATGGTCTAATTCTAGATGGGGTTGACAGTCCCTTTTTCTGGGCTAATTAACTTGCTAATCTCTGTCCCACTCCTTCTCTGGAGAGAAAACAATGGCAGTATCATATAGGGAGGAACTGTAACTTGCCCACTTCTCTGCTCTGTTTTCTCTGGGTTCTTGAAAAGCAGAGGCAGTGAGAGCGGACAGGGACAGGGTGTTTGCATGTACTACATTCAGTTTACCCTCCTCCATACACTGCTTTATCATAAGTTTTAACAAAGAACCAGTTAATCACCATTTGCCAAACATGGTGGCTCTGGGGTCTCCATACAAGTGAAGGCTGGAATGGATGCAGCCATAGGTCCCCAGTGTTGGTGGAAGGGCCCCCCTGAGCTTATGACCAAGGTAGAGTTTATGTTTGGGTCCCAACATGGATCCAGGAGGGAACTCTGGGTGCGGAAGTCCTGGCTTCAGCAAGCAATGCTAGGCATTAGAAGAACCCAGGGGGAACACTGGCAATATATTGTACTACCAGATTGAGAAGCTGTTTTCATGGCCAAAGATGGGACCCTATTTTTCTTCTCCTATAACCTCTCTTCCCCATCTTCTCATGGAGAATTGTCAAGTAGGTGGAGCACTTTAAATGACTAACTACCCTCTATATTATTTATTTTTTGTTATATTTTATTTCTTTAAGTTCATTTATTTATGAGAGATAGAAACAGCATGAGTCAGGGAGGAGCAAAGGGAGAGGGAGTTACAGAATCTAAAGGAGGCTTCAGGCTCTGAGTTGTTAACACAGGGCCTGACATGGAGCTCGAACTCACAAACCTAGTTGGACGCTTAACAGACTGAGCCACCCAGGTGCCCCAACAACCCTCTATATTTTTAATGAGAAAGTGCTAGAAATAGTGTTCTCTACAATAAAAACTGCCTAACTTGTTATGGATTCAAAAGTTAGGGATTTTCAGCAGTTCTTAGGTCAGTGGAAGAGAGATTGAGGAGGCTGGTGAAACCAGGAGGCCCATATCAGATTGCAGGATTCACAGGGCTGACCTTTCCCCTCTCCCTTCACTAACGCTACAGCTTCCGCTGGGGCTGAGGAGCTGTCACCAAAGTGTGCAATTGCCTCATTACCAGAGAGAGGAGCTGCGCCCTGGGAACCTTCGCAGCCCCCTGAGGCAGAAAGACCCAGGATAACAGCAGGGCAATGCACCCCCTGCTGGCTTTTATTGTATGCTAATGTAATGGGGCCATCAGCCTGAAGGCTGTCTGTGCATAGAAACAGGATTTCTTTTTGTCTAGTTGGAAGTCATGTGAGATTCTAGCAAGTAGAAATGAGTATGTGTTGCAGGAGGTAGGAAAAGAGGACACAAAGTAGAGAGGGAGGACGCATTGAGAGTGGGTAAAATAAAGATTCTATGAGGGGGCATGAGAGAAGCTCAGAACGTTTTCTGCTTTAATGAAGCATAATTTCAAAGTATAACAAAATGCAGGGTAACGGACCAGCATAGACTTCTCACTGCACATCACCAAAACACATCCACACGGCCAGGGTCGCACACAACAGGGAAGCCCGAGGTCACCCAACTTCTGAAGAATGAGAAATTGAGCACAGGCACATCTCCAGAATGTGTTTTTTCCTTAGGGAAGAGTTGCTATTTACTGTGCTTCTCTCATTCTTTCCAGAAAGGGCACAAGTCTCCTACTGTAATGAGAAAGGTTTCCATGCTGCTTTTGGAATACCTTTCTTCCACCGAGGCATCTATTCCCAGGAGTGATCTTGGAGACACTATTGTAACCCCTTTCTTGTGTATACGCAGAAATAAAGGAAAGAAAATGGAGGGAAGAAGAGAAGGAAATAAAGTAAAAAGGAAGGGATGGAGGAGGGAGGAAAAAGAAAAGAAGGAAAGGAAAAAAGGAAGGAAGGAAAGGAAGGAGGGAGGGGAAAAGGGAATGAGAGAGAAAGGGGGAGAGGAACAACGTTAGCCTAACTGATCACCATGTATCACATGCTAACTGTGGTGCCAGTTTTACTCTTGGCAGTTTCACACAGACTCTTACCTCATCCCCAGATCATCCTTAAGCAGAGAACTGCAGAGGGAGTTACATAAACTCATCCCTGGGAGAGGTTCCATGTCGTTCTGTTCATCATTTTCTTCTCTCTGGTCTTTTCCAGCTCTCAGACCATGAGGCCCACAGCCACACTTCTCTGCTCCCTGGTCGTTGGGTCTCCTTCTCCAGCCAAGCACAGGACCCTTGGAGCAGGATGTGTAAGGATGCAGGTCCTATCCAGCCCTCACCACCGGCTGTCCCAGCCTTCCCAGAGCCGGTCCCGGAGCACCTCCGTGGTGGAGATGCGCCGGCGGCCATGGAAGGGGGGGGCGTTCCCCAGCCAGCCGCAGGTCCCATCCAGCCTTCCCCTTTACTTAAAGGGGAAGGCGCTGGCTTCTCCTGAAAGGGCGCGTATTAAGGAGGGACAACTCCTGCAGCGACCAATCAGGGGAGGCTGGCCATTACCTCTGACCTTTCTAGAGGCGGGCCTAGTCACGCCCCACGTGGGGCGTCCTGGGCCCACTCTGATTGGTCAGTGCTCCGGATAGTGTGATTGGCTCCCACAACTGCCAGTGTTGATGGGGGGCAGGGATTGGATCACTGTACACCGTCATCATTTCCTGTAATTCCCCCTCCCAAAGGTATAAAGGGCCCTGCCTTGCCTTTGTTTGGGGCTCTCTCCACGTGGCCAGCGGGTGGGCTGGAGACTGTGAGCCCGAGCTTAAGCTTGTAATAAAGGCCCTTTGCTTTTGCAGGCGTGACTTGGTCTCCCTAGCAGTCTCTGGTGTTTGTTTTGGGGTGATTTGGGGTGATTTTAAAAACTTGGGCACAACAGATGCAGAGACTGCATTATCTCTCTTGTTTGTAACTTCATGAATAGCATGATGAAGGCTTGAGAACACACCAGGTTTTCAGTACATATCTGTGGAATGATTATTTCCACTAATACAGTTTTTTTTAAAGACAATGTCATGGAATATCTAAGTTTTAGCTCTATCATAAAAAGTGGTGCCCCATTGCACAATCTTTGTAATGACTGAAAACTGCTCGGTGGCATTGCCTCCTTTCGTGGTAACCCCTTTCTTGTGTCAAATAACATCAAAGTCATTTGATATTGATAGGGAAAAAATTATAAGATGGCTGACAGGACTGGTAGGGGAATTCTAGTTCCCACCCAAAGACTCCCCATCCTAGTTCTTTCAGCCCCACTTGCAGGCCCACTACTGCGCAGGCACGCATGCGCATACCAAATTGCTACTAATGCGGAAGTAACAGACTATCAATTGCCCCCATGCTTAACCTAGGGGCTCAGACCTCTGGAGAGCGGTCTCCTCTGAGCCTGCCAGTCTGTAATAAACTTCCTGCCTTCCAACATCTCCCAGTGCCGCTAGGTTGTTCCGCGGGGTGATCCAGACCAGGTTCCATAACAATATTGGAGGAACAGACCTGGGAGACAAGTCCACGGCTTTGCAGGTGAGAAGAATCATCACTCTTTTTACCTTCTTAAAAATCCAAATACATTTCTTGTGAGTTTACATAACCATTTTGCTGTATTTCTGATTCCAAGTTCTTTTGAAATACTACTTGGATCATCCTCCATGAGACAGGGACCACAGGAAAGTGGAATATGAAACAGTGAGACCGGAAGGAGCTCTGGAACATAAGTTCTGCTATTAGTTTGGCTATGTGATAATGAATAAGTGTAATCCCTTACCTGTGCCTGTTTCTATCTGCAGAACAAGGAGGGCAGACTAAGAAAAATCCAATAACTTTCAGCCTTCACACCAGGAAGTGGGTAGAAACTTCAATCCCTGGACACCTCGAGGGGTTTTATGCATTGGCACCCAAGGTTTCTCTGACTCTCTTAAAGCTACCTTGTTTTACAGAAGATTTTAATCCTAATGTCCAACAAGGTCAAAGAGAGTCAGCTTCTGAAATGAAAAGATTAATGTTGCCATGGATGGGAGAGAAACCAGAGGGAGATTTCTGCCGGAGCATGAGAATTCTATCTTGTAGGATTTTTTTTTCTTCACAGCAAATAAGGTTTATGGATTGCAATGAGGAGTCTGTCGCATTAAAATAAGTCTTTTTACAGTATTTTCCCATTTAAGCCTCACATGGGCAGCATGCCGGATTGGGCCTGGAAAGGCAGACTCACTAGTTTTTCAATTTAGTTTGTTAATAGCCTGCCTTTCATAAAAGCATCAGGCACAATCACACCAATCCCTAAATCAATAGGATGATGCAGCAATGCCTCACAGAAATGATATTTTTGAAATAAATATATACCATTCAGCCAGGCCCATTTGACATCAAATTTATATACTCAATAAGAAAGCACAATTAATGGTCCCGAACTGTATTTTCCTTCACCTATTTCACATTTCAAGAAGCACAGGATTTCTTAAGGAAAAAAAAATAATAAAAGAAGAAAGAAAAAGATCAAAAAAGCATTCCATTCATAAATGGAATGAAGGTATTAAAAAACAATGCTGGCTTGTTGGTTCCTCCCCACAACCCATTTATCTTGCCACCAATCCCATTTCTCTCCTTATTCTGGCCTTTGCATAGTCTTTGTTACTTCTTTAGAGAAAATTTCCTTGACACCCCATGCAAAACAGCACCCCACTCTCTCTATGTCCATTTACTCTACTCTTCATAGCATTGCATTATATTTTGTTTATTGTCACTTTTTCTCCTAACAAATGTAAGCTTCGTGGGGGCAGGATCTTTGCTCTTTTGTTCAGCACTATATCCCAGTGCCTAGAAATTTTCTGGCTTCTGGTAAATGTCTAACAGAATTTCTCAAAGGATGAATGAATGAGTAAAAATAAATTGAGGAATGAATAAATACCTCGTAGGTGTATTGATCATGCTGTGTGATCAAATTCATATAGTAAAACAACCATAGAGGACATGCCTTCTGCTTCCTCCCTAAACCAATCAATCAGTAATGACTTATTAGTTTTGATGATATTTCCCTCTGGGATATGTGCAGTGAGTAAACATGTTTGGGGGAGTATTCTGTATTATTGTAAATAATGCAAAGTAAAATGATAAAACTATCATAATTGGGGATTATGACCATCATCAGGTTTACCTCTAATACCTCTGTGTCCCCACATGGTAGGGAAAATTTTATCTCTGCCTTTATAGGTTTTCCACTTCTCTAACTAATATTTATATATATTTATGCCCCTTTATCTTGTAGAAAAATTAGAGCTGAAGGAGGTTTATGAAATATTGCTATGGTTGTTATTGGAACCTCTTTTATAGTCTTTAAAAATTCTAATTAAGGACAGAAATCACATTTTGTTGCTCTTGGTTGCTGAGTTGTATTTCATTGAATCTGACACATGCTAAGACTGAACTCCATGGGATCACAGTAAACTTGGGTTTTGTTTAGTGATCTCTGTAAGGGACTCATTAAGGTGCTTTCTCCACCTCTACCTCAAATAGAATTATTTTCCTATATGAGCACCAAGAATACATTGTTTACCATGGGTGCACAGATCTATGATACTTGAATTCTGAAGAAGTTTGAGTTTATCCAACAAAAACCGTCATTGTTGGACTGCAGCAACTGGAGAAATTACAAAGACTTTCAGACTACAGTGATGACAGAATTCCAAATTTGGGGGGAAAACACATATGGTATAGGAATAACTGTTTCAGGCAAGAACTAGCCTGAAGAGATTTCAGTAGATTGAAAAAGTCAAAATATTTCCTTAGCAATATTTGAACTGGTCATTAGACATTTTGTCCTAACTCTTACAAACATCCATTTTCTGAAGAAATCAGTCATTTTGAGGCAGAGAGAAGAAATCAGTGTCAAGACTGATCAGATCCATGGAGAACTTTACTAGCGAAAGCCCAGACCCTGGGGACTGAGCTCTGTCCTGGGACTTTAGCCAGCTTTTGAACTTCAGGTTCAGGCTAACCAATTAAAAAAAATAGATTGAGGTATCAGATGGAGCCTACCTTTCTTTCCCATGTGCCTTTTTCATGCCCCACTGGGAACTTACTGTGCCCGTAACTAAAAAGAAAGACTGTTAATCATGTTTAGAGCATGCCACTGAAACAGTTGCAGAATAAACAGCTATGGACAAAGAAAATTGATGACATCCAAGGGAGAATTTAAAGGGCTAATAACTACCTACTTTGTTGCAGGATATTCTGCCAAATTGTTGGGGGGCAGGGGAGAGTATATATAATGGTATCTTCCTTGCAGGAGAGATAAACTATATGCAAACAAATGCACCATCAATCAGTATGGGATATTCATAACCAGGATTAGGGGAAACCAGGTTGTTTGGTCATGCAGGCTACAGAAAAGGATACATGTGAGCTGGACTGAATGTGTCATTGCCATAGGTCTTTATGAGAATAACCACGTATGTGGAGGAAGGCTGACTGCCCTAACGACAGATACTGAGTTCCCTGTGTGACATTAGTCTAGATGCAACTACTCTTACTGTGCATATATATTCTGTGCTAGACACTGGACTAAGCAATGTAGAGTAACATCTCACTTAATCATCACAAATTCTCTAGAGGTGGTGAATATCATTATTACTGCTTTTCTTACAGATGAGGAAACTGAGGAATAGGAAGGATAATAACTTGTTCAGGGTACATAGATGACAGAGTAAAGACTCATGCCTTAGTCCATCTGATGCCAAAACCACTGGACTTCAGTCTTTATTGATTAAAAAAAAAGCTAAGTCTAACTAAGTATTTTTCATGAGTTGGTGATTGTTCTGAGCACTGGGCAGGTACAACTCATTTAGCAAAATGCTCTCAGGAAAGTGCAGTTATTTCCTATGTTGCATAAGAAGAAAAAAAAAACAAAAAAGATAAAAACCTGCACAAGGTCATACAGCTAGGAAGTTGGAGAGCTGGGATCACAACTGTATCAGAGGTAAAATACCTGGTAGAGCTGGTGTGAAGAGCCAAGTTCATAAGCTTTATATTCTAATGCTTCTCTAGTTGTAGATTATACAAAGTGCTCTCCACACACCTACTGCTCATCCTATCCCACCGTCTAGTTTTAAACCCAGATTAGTTTTTCACCACTCACCTGACTAGTTATTTTCATTTAGGGCCAGAATTGGCTTTTGTGACTATAGGATAACATATAGAGACTGATCAGAGAGTCATAAAATGTTCCATTGGCTCAAGAACTTCTCTATGGACTCCAGTCAAGGTTCTGAATATCCAGTCTTTGGATTCAAATCTTTCTAACAGGTCAGAATTAAAGAAGAAATGTGTTGGTAGCAAACAGAGAGAACTGTATCAGAGGTAAAATACCTGGTTGTGGCTAGCTTGAATGACTTTCTTTGAAAGAACTGATCAGGGCATTGATGAGTTCGGATAAAGAAAGGAGAATAAAAAGATGCAAAAGGGAAAAAATATGAAGTGGGCAGCTAGGCACTTAGCAGGCAATAACCTGGGCCCTGAACTCTGAGAAGGGAAAAGGAATCTACTAAAAGAGAAGAGAGAATCTCTAGTGTGGAAATACATGGAGAACAAAAATGATCCTTGGCCTCTGCATCATTTCCCGTAGTCTGAACTTGGTGTCGGGAGCCATGGCCTAGACCCAGAGGCTGATAGGGAACTATCAGTCCTGATGCAGCCTTATCTTTAGGGGGTAAAGACATAGAGAAGTTTGACATTATGTAAAGCATTGTTTCTTTTCAAAGGTTTATTTCAAGCATCAGTATGCTGGGGTTCCTAGGCTTTGATACAGACAGAAGTATTAAAAGGTCCCTGGCATCTACCAATTAAGCAGATGAGAACCATTTCTAGTCCATGGTCCACAAGCCTGACTCTTTTCAAGATCTGAAACTTTGATTGTGTCTCCAATTTTATTTGCTGCTATTTCAAGTGTGGCTGCTTTCTGGACTGCAGACATGAGTGTGGGATTGTGGAGTGGGGGTAGGGAGGAATGTAATTTAATTTAAATTGAATTTTTGAGCAACACAGACACTTGGATATCATTCTTTATGTACTAGAATATGCCACTCAGCATATTCATCTGGGCATACTTAAACCTAAAATCCCCCACCTCCTGAGGCTGCACTTGCAGTAAATAGCATTAAAATTTGGCTAAAGAATGCAAATCTGAGATTTCTGAGTCCTGGCTGTTTATTAGAAGACAACAGAAGTCATAGATCAGCCCAAAATGAATGCCATGTCCTTTGCCCAGTAATGCCTGTGAGTCAGGGAAAACAGTCAAGAGGTCAGTTCATCTAGTGACCGCACAGTCAACCTGCCAACGCATTGCCGCAGACCCAAGAAATGGGGGAGAATCCATAACAAAAAGGAGGTGTAAAGTGATGCTGACTTTAATACGGAAGAAGAATTCAAAAGCATGAATTAAAGGTGGCCATCATTTAATCACATAAGACATTGGTTTTCAGTCTATTTAGTGGACAAGATGCTGCATATTCCTGATCATGGTTAATTTTCATCTGGTATTCTTGCCTCTATGGATACAGTATCTACCACTAACACAGATCTTGACCCAAGATCAGCATCTGGAATATCTAAACTAGGTTTCCTCCCTCTTCACCCAATACAGTCACATTATGAAAGGGGAAGAGGAATCTTTTCAGTGACTCTGGTTCCCTAATCATTGTTCCCAAGTCATTTATTCCAAACAGCAGTCACCTTAAAGCTGGGGTTTAGTGCAATCACCTTAAAGATTAGAGTTCTCATTTATAAACACTTAGTACACAGGCAGTGGATGCTCAAAGCTTCCAGATGTTGAATATCATGCTTCTGTTGGCCTATATTGGTTTTCTGTGGGCACCAATATGTGATTTGTGTGGGTTCATACCAGTATGGAAAAGTTAACCCATACACTGTATAGCATCGATTTCTCAAGTTACCTGCTGCTTCTCTCACTAGGACTAAGACCCTGGTAAAGTCTCTCAGCTTTGCCACCATATGAACCTCTCCCTGGTCCTCGTCATTCAGTGACTCCTTCAAATATCTATATAGTACTTCACTGTCCTCAGATGACTTCCACACACAGTATCTAATCTCATCCACACAATAATCTCCCCTCTCTTCAAATCATTACCTCTTTCTCTCTTTAGAGTTGAAGAAACAGAGATCCAGAAAGTGGTTCAAGCAGAAAAACAAACAAACAAACAAACAGCAGAGCTACAGTTTAAACCTAGGTTTCATGTCATTGGGTTCTGTGTTCTGTCCTCCTTTACCCCTGCCTGTGACCTATCAGTTTAGGTCTGAACATCTGGAACTTGCTTCATCTACATCCCTTCTTATTGTGCCACCACTTCCATCATTCATCATGCAGGCCACTGTAGTTCTATAAGCCTTCCCTTTGAGGGCTTGCTTAAAGATCTCAGTGAACTACATTTTTGTTGTTGATTTTTACTTTCCTAGTGGAGAAGTCTTTCAGCTAACTTTCAGAACCAATAAACAATAAGCTTATTCACACCATGGCATATTTGATAATATCTAACATTTAGAATTTTTGGATTTTGAGATAAAATTAATTGGAGAGTCCAAGAAAGTAATTTCCAATAGTGAAATTTTAGACATTATGATAAGTGTATTTGGCCTATTGGAGTCTATCAAACCAAGCAAGTTCTTTTCAAGAATTTATATCTACCAAACCTCTTCTTTAGATCTGCTTTTGCCTTAAGGTCACTGCAGCTAAAACTGGGGATCAAAAACCAAACCCACAATTTGGTAGAATATGGAAGAAAAAGAAGATTTGCAAAAGCATCTTTGAGATAAAAAGTTTTCTTGTATTAACTATTACAAGGTCTAAAATTCCACAATTAGTCATTTATTTGGTTATTTCTTCCCCCATATATCTTTTCTAAAGTGGAAAGAGGTCTGAGAGCAAGACTTCATGAAGCTACTTTCAGTGGCTAATACTTCATAATAAATGAGATAATCAGATACTTTCCACCGTCACCAGAAAAGCCATAGCACGTGCCTGACAAATGATAAGTACTCAGTGACTGTAACTACTGTCATTTTATTATCATGAGAATTAGGACCAAGTATCACATCTGTATTTTGGGCCCCTATTAAGGTAGAGGTATTGATGTGTGTTTTCTCAATTTTTCCATAATTTTTGTGTGGTCCAGGACAAAATATATAGTAACTCTGAGCCTCAATTGTCCCATTTAAAAATGATATTAATAATTTCTACCTCAATGACAATTAAAGGTTAAGTAAAATAAAAGTCAATTCATGTAATGGAATCTATATTTATCTAAAATATAAGGTACTTGATAACAATAAAGCATCCTCTGTGGGCTTAACTGTATATCCAAGTGCCAGGAATACCACAAATCCAGCTCTCCTGGCCAGTGCTGCTCCCTGAGCCTTCTGCTCTGGCTGAGCCCAAGCGTTCACCATGCCCGCCAGCCTGGCTTGGAAGGAGACAGTCACCAAACACCACCACAAGTTCTGCCAGGGAAAGCTGACTTGTAAGGTTCTAGCTCTTTGATCGTTGAAATTCAATAAACAAACTCTTTGAAAACATTTGTGGGAAGACCTCTGAGAGCTCTCTATATGTTGAAGCGACTGAAATCTTGGAGTTCTACAGAATTTATATATTCTGCCTCACATTCATAGAATTGCTCACAGTGGTTCTTTCTCCAGGCTGGTGGATTAAAGACAATATGTCCCATAGCTTGTATTTGTTTGTATCTTGGGCAAGTAGCTATTGCTCCCAAATCCAGCCATGTGAGCCTGACAGATAGATCTCTGCCTGCATCCTGGGTAATTTCACCTGGAGTCCCTGGATGAGCTCTCCACAAACATGCAAACTCTACCAGGGAGAGCAGCCCTTCAGAATCTCTACCTTCTTCATGACGCTTTTCTTAGTATAAACACCATTCATTTAATGATTACTTGCACTTACTCGATAACGTTTTGTTGTTGTTGTTGTTATTGATCTTTTATATTCTTCAGTAAAGATATATATATTTAAAGTATAAAACATGATGATATGACATAAACATATATAATGAAATGATAACTATAGTCAAGCTACTTAACATATAACCATCTCTCTTCTTAATTACCATTTATTATGTATGTGGAAAGAATACCTGAAATCTACTTTCTTAGCAAACTCCAGATCAGCATGCTGTATATTGCTCTGTAGACTTTGTCCAATAAAACTGTGGCTTTGTACCCCTTTCCCAAAATCTCCCTATTTACTTCCCCTCTCTGTCCCTTTCTCCTCTTTGCTTCTATGCATTCTTCTCTTTGGCACTCTAGCCCTCAAGTGGGAGTGTCTGGATAATTCCAAGGCAAACATATAAATCCATCTCAAAGTCTCCACCTACCATATTCTTAAATTTATTTTATGCTCCCATGGCCTTGCACGAAGATTCTGACTGTTTTTAAAATATTCATACTCCTGGCATACCTGGCTTCAGTTCAGGTGGTGACCTCATGGCTTGTGAGTTCGAGCCCTATGTCAGACTCTGTGTTGACCAGCTCAGAACTGGAGCCTACTTTAGATTCTGTGTCTCCTTCTCTCTCTCTCTCCCTCCTCTGCTCACTCTGTCTCTCTCTCTCTCTCAAAAATAAATAAAAACATCAAAAAAAGTTAAAATACACATAATCCTCAAAAAAGTAAGTTTTACAAATTACAAAATATGTGCACCACTAACACCACTATATATATATATATATATATATATGGTAGGGTAAAAGAATGAAATTTTCAACCTCCAGACTTCAACTGAAGTTTAAAAAAAAAAAAGTGCCTCTGAGCAGGAAATAAAGCCTTAGCCCCTGAAGATGAAAATGCCACCCTGCCGATACTGTGAAGAGCTGGCCCTGTGTAGCACTTTCCTGCGTGAACTACAACTGCCTGTCACAAAAGTTTTTGATAGGCACTCACCTCTATTTGGATGTGGGCTGTAAATATTTGCCCAGACCCTAAAACTGATGCCCTAACTTTACAATGCACATATTGCATAAATATATGTTGATAAATAAACTTGCAAGCTGGTATATGCATTGCATGTAAACTCTCTTTTTTAAAGCAAAGATTTGAATTTTATAGACTGTAAAATATGGATATTGCTCTATTTATCTTGATGTACCTCTATGAAAAGGTGACTGCTGTGATTGGAAAGTCATGCCATATAACTAAAATAAGGTACTTTATTTAGAATTTTAAGATATCCTCGCCCAATATGTATAACCATAACTATCTTGAAAAATTAGTTGTTTATTGCATAAATATTTTCAAGTGCTTGGCTGTAATACTGAAGTGGTTTACAAGCATTGTGAGATGGGAGATGCTGGTCCTATAAACACCGGGTTCAAGGATTCAAGGATTCTAGCTGGCCAGTGTAGGTCAAGAAAGCTAGTAATGAGCCTAGGTGGTATGGAGGAATAATGCCATCAAATATCAACACCAAATGGATAAAATGTTAGAAAACTACTTTTGTTTTTTAAGTACTTATGCTATGAGAACTTACTCTTCAAATTACCAGATTGTAAGTGTTTAAGGTTTTGTGGGCCAGGTGTGGACTTTGTTGCAGGTAGCTCTTCTTTTATTTTTCTTGTACTGTTTTTGAAACTATACTTTTAAAAAGATAAAAGTCAATCTTAGCTCATGGGCCACAGTTCGCCTACCCTACTCTAGAGCAAAGATATTAAGACCCTTTTAAAGAGCAGAAAACTTTTTTTAAAGAGAGACTAATGGTAACTACAGTAATTAAAATCAATCCAAGTGGAGTAACTAGGAAGCTGTTGGTAGTCCTAGGACTCTGCCTACTGAGCTTTCTCTCATTGGTCCTAGATAGCTCAGAGTAACTACTCAGAGCAGGAGCACTCTTGGGGACAACAGCTTAGATATCAGATATCTGTACCCCAGATAATCCCAAGAAGGTTCAGCAAAGTAACAAAAGTGTACAACAAGGAAGCAAGCACCTAACATGTTGACAGGGACTGTCTGCACATTTTGTCTATGGAATTACTGTGTTCAATCCCCAAGTAAAAACCTCTTTCTTTATCTCTTACAACACACCATGACACACCATGTCTTGGATAGAAATGCCTTTACAATTTACTGATTTTCTTTCTGTCCCATTTCTACCAGAAAGAGTATACTTTTATCTCCTTACATCCAGAATATCTGAGTCTCTAAACTGGTTCTCTTGCAGGCTCTTTTTAGACTCTCCCATCTCTGCCCTTGCCAGCCTACCCCAGATAAGCTAAATTTTGCAATTACATTGCTTTGATTTGGTCTCCTTATTCTTTCAATGACCTGAACTCAATTCAATTCATGTGGTCATTGATCAGATATTAATGATGCTTCACAATTTAATGTGATAGAAACTGCAGGATCCCTAGATAGATATTAGAATCTCTGCCTTCTATTAGAAAAGATAAGACAGCTACAAAGTACCTGTGATAGAAGGTGGGACACATTGAGATCCATTTGATTAGTACAAGCAAAGTTTAGTAAAATTGCTACAGAAAATTTCTGGCCATTGAGATTGGGAGAGACTTGAGAAAGCACTGAAGATTTACTAGGAAGTCACTACACGAAGGTGGGAGTGATAGGAAATTGTGGTGAAGGGAAAGGCATGAGCAAAGGCATGGAAGGAGGAAACCATAGAGATTGTTCTGGAAATCATGGCCAAATGAGTTTAGTAATTGAACGATGGAACAGACTTATACTTGGGAAGGAGTTAAGCCACATTTGTGGAAAGCCTGGGATGCCAGGTCATGTTTGAGCTGTATTCAGTAGAATTTGAAGAACAGCCCATGTTGTTTGAAGTCCATGTACCTTATGACTAGGTAAACACTGTGGTTGGTTTTCACAGCCATGATGTAGTGAAAGGGCTCCCAGCTGAAAGTTAGGGAATGCATGGATTTGAGTTTCTGTGATAACTGTCTCTCCTTCATCTTTCTGGATTATCGATAAATCAAAGGCAAGTAAATGAAATAATCATGATGCTTATGTTTTGAAATGCATATATGGACTGTAAGGTGACAATGCTAGATGCAAAGTGAGGAGAGGGTTTCAGAAAATAGCAGGAAGGATGGGCTGTGAAATTTCCAAAAACAGATGAGATACAGTGGGGTTGTATTTGGTAAAATTAGAAAATAGGAAAACATTTGTCTCTAACCTTTCCTCCTAATATTGTAGATCAAAGTTTCCTGCCAACCTCCCATTAGATCATGAAATCCTTAGGGAAGAAAACATATTTGCTTTGATTCTTGTTTATATTCCCAGCACATAGCAGAGAGCTGGGCTCATAACAAGCACTCAGTAACTGTTGCTTGAATGAATGATCTCTCCAAACTCCATCAAAACCTCTGCTCTAGAGGAAAATATGTAACCAAATACTTGCTAATAAATCTATGATTATCCATAAATTACAAGGAAATTTCCCTTTTAAGGAACAAATATGGAATAACCCATTCCCAAAGAAGTCCAATTTTAACAGCAGCACATCTACAAGAGGAAACATATTGAGAAAAACAACAGTGGTCCACACAGCTAGGCTCCTAATTTACTATTTCCCGTCTGGTGTTATTCCCAGATTACAGGATCCCAAATAACCAAGACCATCAGGGAGTCTGAGACATGTATGCAAAAGAAAAGGGTGTTTATTCGGGCTTAAGCTCGGCCTCCCAGACTTCACCAGCGCAGTGGATCCGTGCTGAGAGCCCCGAACAAGGGCTGAGCAGGGTTTTCATGGGGTTTGGGAAGGAGGAGTTACAGGAAATTGTGACACAGGTACAGTGATCCAATCATTATCGCATAACAGCATTGGCAACAACTTTAACCATACATTTTGTTTAGAGCGTTTGTTAATTTTGGTGGGACCCAGTCATGACCTTTAGTGCTTTTTCGAAAATAACCAATTACAGGATGGGCTAAGGACCCCCACATGGGGTGAGTAACTGGTTAATCTGTATTAAACAACAGGTAACTATCTATGGTTTCCATCTATAGGCCTCACCCTTAGGAATGTGGAGGGTGGTTGCTGGCCGTTTCTGATTGGGTGTTACAAGGGTGGTCTCTCCTGCCTTGGGCAATGTGTAACTAACTGCCTGATAGTTTCGGGGAAACTGAAACTTAGGCTTTCTAGTTCAGAGGGGAAACTTAAAGCCTGTCATGGAGTCAGTTTGGTTCAGAGCTGTGTCCTTTCACTGAGGCCCTTTGATTCTCATCTAAAAGCCTAGATATTTCAAGTATAATGGTCTTTAACTACACAGATTCTGTCTTACCCTATCATATGGCCAGAAAAGAACCCCTGAGTCAGACCCTGGAGATAATGCCATTTTTTTTCTAGATTGTGAAGAAAACCCTGTGTTATCTCTTATGGATGTCACCAGGCTCTAAGTACAATGTCCTGATTATTTTGTCTCCCTATCAGTAAAAAACAAACAAACAAAAAAACATAACAAAAATCAAAAAACAAACCAAACACACACACACACACACACACACACACACACACTCACAAACAAAAATCCCCATCAAAACCCAAATCCCCCCCCCAAAAAAACCCACCCTACCCTTTCATATGGAAATCCTTCCACAGTTAAAACCCTCACCCTCCTGTATTTGTGATAGATTCCCTTCCTTCTGCATTTAGGAGACTTGACATGTCTTTTGTTCATGTTTTCCAACCTGGCTTCTCTGATTAATGCCTACCGCATGCAGCTTAGATAAAATAATGCTGTTGGTCAAAGTGGCTACATATCTACTCAGACTAGGAAGATGCCATAACGGTGCAATTTCAGGTGTCTAAAATATCTGTGCCCAAATATATCTCCTGCAGTGATGTTAAATGTGGCATCGTTACTTCCACTTGAGCATAGTACCCAGTCTGCACCCTATATTTTGAAACATTCTGAGCAGTTTTGAAGAGAAACCAAGAATATAAAAATTGCAGTAAATACAAATACGATTTGCAGCTTTAATCCAACTGTATCAACTTGTGTAGAGACAAAATTTTACCACAACACTGTGAACTAATAGAAAGTCTTGTCTATGTTGCATTTTTCACTTGGCACCAAAATATTAAGGAAGTATGCTAACCAAGGTTTTCAGTTTCTAGTGAACAGAAATACAACTCAAACTAGCATAAAGCCAGAGTTTTGTGAAGACTGTGTTGCCTCACATAACTGGCAAGTACAGTCGGATGTTGTTTCAGGACAAGCTGACCAAGCAGCTTCAATGGCATCATCAGGGATCCATGTCTGTTTCTCCAGTACTTTTTATAGTGTCTTCCCATGTCACAGATATGATGGTTTTCAGAACAGCAGGATCCTAGCTGAGACAGAGCACCTTCCTGGAAAGTTGCATTAGGTTCCTATTGTTGCTATAACAAATTGCAATGAACCTGATGACTTAAAACAACACAGATTTATTGCCTGATGGTTTCAGAGGTCAGACATCAGAAATAGATCTTGTGGGGCTAAAATCAAGGTGTTGCCAGGGCTGCATTCCTTTCTGAAAATTCTTGGGATTTTCTTGCCTTTTCATGCTTCTAGAGGCTGCCTGCATTCATTGGCTTGCAATTGTATCACTCTGTGTTGTTCCTGTCACATCTCTCTAACTCTTCTGCCGGTTCTGTTTCACATACATGAGTGCATGTGATTACATTAGACCCAACCCCCATAATCTTCCCATTTCAAGACTTTCAACTTAATTCCACCTGCAAAGTCCCTTTTGTTGTGTAAAGTAATATATTCACAGGTTGTGGAGATTGCGGTATGGATATATCTGGGTGTCACTGTTCTGTCCACCACAACAGGTTTAGAAAAAAAAAAAGTCCTAGGAAGAACTTTGCAAGGTCTGGCTTATGTGATGTGCTTATCTCCAACCAACTTTGGTGCCTACAGGAATTATATGCTCTGATTGGCTGGCTTGGGTCACGTGAGGCCATGTCTGATGGTAAGGGATCCGGGTTGATGGTTTTGTCTGCAGTCATACCACATGGAATGGCTTCTCTGCAGGAAAAAGAGAAAAGGGAATATCTTATTAAAGTAAGGCAGAGGGAAGCTGGAAAAGGAAAACAACCACCAACATCCATGACACGACAAGTGGACACATAGGAATGTTTGTGTAGTTCCTCACCGTTGTAAGAAGGGCTGTGTGAATTGAGAATTGGCCATTTAAAGATCCTCTTTTAAAATATAGATATTGGGGCACCTGGGTGGCTTAGTTGGTTAGGTGTCTGACTTTGGCTCAGGTCATGATTTTGTGGTTTGTGAGTTTGAGTTCCACATCAGGCTCTGTGCTGACAGCATGGAGCCTGGAGCCTGCTTCATTCATACTCTTGTCTCCTTCTTTTTCTCTCTCTCAAAAATAAATAAACATTAAACTTTTTTTTAAATAAATAAACTATAAATATTGAAGTTTGGGCAGAAAGAAATATTCACATTGAATCACATATCAGCGGTGAAGTGAGTATTATTAACATTTTCTTCTTTATCCTGGAATTGGCAGAGGTTACTTTTGGGGACAGAGTTACAGGGCCTCAAAATGAGAAGGTTCCAAAGAAGAGCCAAGAAGAAGGTAAATACATGGAGAGTGTAACTAGCCCCTCACAACCTCTTCGTAGGCTAGCCCTAGCTCTTCTCATGGCAGCATGGAAACAGACCATTGGCAAATAGATCTATTTCTTAAATGGGGCCTTTCCCTCCCCATTCATCCACTCCCTTATCCCTTCCTTCTTACCTTCCCAACCTGGGAACTAGCCCTGGCTTTTTCTTCAGAACTCCCATCCCCTTTGGCCTACAAGGTGGCAAGATGTGGTCTGTCTCAGAGGAGAGGCAGTTGTTCATGGACAGAGCTGTCCCTCCAAGGGCAGCAGCTCCTCTGCATTTGGGCATTAATTCATAATCAAACATCGATGAATCATGCTATTTTACTGAAAAGCACAGTCCTTAAGTCAATCACCTAATCTAAGGGAAGAAATTAAACTCTAAACCAACATAAACACATTACAAGTCATTAGTGTAATTAAAAAGGAATGTATAATTAAAACATTTGTGTATTTTAGCTCAAATTCATCTGCGGTTGGAAATTTTAATGAACTGTTCATCAAAGAAGTCTCCGGAGTCTGGGGATAAGTTTAGCATAACAAGAAACTGAATGTTTTCTTCCCTCTGCTTCAGGAGCCCCATTCCCTCTGGTTTCTAAAAAGCAACCTGTCATTGGTTCCACCAAACTAATAATGATTCTAAGTGGTTATGATTGCTTCTGTGTTTTAAACTGATGTTATCTTTTTATCCCTTAAGAATCATGTTTTTCATAATTACTTCTCTTTTGTCCTTTCCTTAAGACAAATGATTTTGTAATTAGCGATGAAGGAAGGAGTCGTCACTCCACGACATCTGTCAAGTTGTCAGGAAGTATGTCTCCCTGTAGCTATATTTAAACTTTCTGTTTAATAGCCTCTTGCTTTATTTCACAAGAACATCTCTGCGGAATCATGCCTAGGATCCCCTAATGATCAGGTTCTATAAAACATAGAGCAATTAGACTGTAAGAAATATCGCTCCCCAGAATGGCCTTCCTATTCATGATGTGTACCTCTCTCTCCCAGCACTCCACTTCTCGGGCCTCCCCACCCGCATGGATGTTTCCCTCCCCACACTCTGGTGGGCTCTAGTTTTAAGCGCTAGCAGATGATACAGTGGAGTGTGTCAACAATTAAGCTAACATTTCCCCCAACTTCAGCATTCAGTTGTAACCATCTCTGTCTGTCTCCAAATAAATGGCAAGCTATTGCAAGACACAAAATACTTCTCTCTTGGAGGTAGCAAAGCCTTAACAGTGCCGTGTATTTCCCATGCACCCTACAGAGAAACGACATGCTTGCTCACATATTTGCTGTTCTTCTATGTCATCTGCAGCAAGAAAGAGCCTCCCAATGACTCCTAAAGCTTCCTTCCTTAGGAACAGAATCCAGATTGACAGAAACATACTGTGGAGCACTGAGGAAGTCCCTCTTACCATAGGATTCAAGATTACTGCTGATCTACGATACCCATGCCATTCTGTCAATAGCTAACACCCTAAATCTCACAGAAATCTCAAGCTGCTCTAATCACTCACTCTCTTTATTCTTCAATAGCCCATATAACCTGTGACTCATGTTGTTCATAACAGAAAGCTAGGTTAGGGAGTGGAGTGATTTTCTTAGAGTCACACACAAGTATCAGACAGATCCAGAGACAGCAAAACTTAGTGAAGTTCAGATGGATTGTGACTTTTCACCTGGCCTTGTCAGAGACAGACAGGACCAACTCATATTGAATGAAGGACCACATTAAATTCCTTCCATTTTTTTTTAAATTTTTTAATGTTTTATTTATTTTTGATACAGAGAGAGACAGAGCATGAGAGGGGGAGGGGCAGAGAGAGAAGGAGACACAGAACTGGAAGCAGGCTCCAGGCTCTGAGCTAGCTGTCAGCACAGAGCCTGACGCGGGGCTCGAACCCACAAACGTGAGATCTGACCTGAGCCGAAGTCGGAGGCTTAACCGACTGAGCCACCCAGGCGCCCCAAATTCCTTCCATTTCTTAGGAGAAATGTGAAGTTGGTAAATTTCCCCTCCTTTTGAGTACTCTATCAAGTTTCCCCTCTTTCAAAACACCCACACCACTGTCCTGGATCTCAGGGACCTTGAATTTACCTGGAAATTATCAGGATAAAGTGGGAAAGCTATTGCTTAAGCTATTTTCCCTCACAAGTGTATTTTCATTTAATGGTAGACTCTTAAACATCAAAAAGGCTCAATGAGAACAACAACAACATCAAGCCACTATAAATTTAGAAACATCAGAGGGATTAGGGCATTAAAACTTTTGCTTCGTCATGGTGGCTGGAAGACTGATCTGGTGCCCTTCTCATTGCATCATGTGGTGGCTGGTTATTCTTCCAGACTGAGTATAGTCATGAGCATAGTGCAAATTTTGGGCAGAAGTATGACAAACTCAGTAGCTGAAATGATAAGGAGAATAATTAAATCAGTGTGTTTACTTTTCTGGTTAGTTTCCCAAGTTATTCCTTCATGATCATGATCATATTGAAAATGAAAAAAATCACAAGATGCCTCTAGGTTTGCAGTTCTCTTTTCCTATTCCAAATGCTTTCCTTATGGCTATTTCAGTCTTCCTTATATTCTCTTCACTCATATTTCATCTTTTAAAAACCTTTCTTCACATCAATGTCAGACCTAAAATACTAGTTGCAACACTACCTTGTCTTTCTGCTGTCAAAAAGATGACAAGGCTCCCTAACACCTATGGGTTAATGCATGGCTTCATGTCAACTGCCCTCACCTCATCCATTCTTGTTGCTCATCATTTCTCAGCAGTAGATTTTCAGAGCTCATTAAATTAGGTCCTTCCCCTTTCTCCACCCACTTCATCTGAATTCCTATTGGCTCAAGCTTATTAGCAATATTGTAGAAAATAGAAATATTAAGAAAGTCTGAAAACACCATGTAGCAACAGTGTCAGCCCTAGACTTTTCACCTCTAGATTTCCACAAAAGAGAAATAAATTTCATCTGTGTGACGTGTTAGTTACTCATCTTCAAGGACAGATGATTCCTTTCCTTTGTTTGTTCTTTGTTTTATTTAAATATTTGTTTGAACTGATAAAGTGAATGCTCTGAAATTCTGAAACTCTTTAAATGACAAAACCCCCCTTCAAGCCCTTATTTGAAAAGCATTACCTACTCACCATCCCTAATATTCAGCCTTGGGCTCTCTTTCCTTTCCTTTGGCAGTACTTTGCCTGATGAATGCCTAAAGAGGGAAAATATCATATAAACATAAAATCGTATCTCCTTCTCTTTATATCACTTACCTTTAGTCAGTAATTGACACGATCCTGGGTGGTGGCTTCCAATCTTTATATGAATTTGTAAACATAAAAAAGCATAGCTTGAATGCAGAGAGGGAACCCCCAAAAAACTTTTTCTTAAATGTTTTTCAGACTATAATGGTTTTTAAAAGTTGTGGGTGGAATAAATGAATGAATAATGAATCATAAAGAGATAGTGAAAATCCTATGTTTAAAACAGAGAACAAGGACAGATATGACACTATAAAAGAATGAGCAAACATAGAGGCTTTACATAAGGAAGTTCCAAAATTTCACATATGTTTACATCATGTGAGCTGAGGAATATTTTTTAAATGTTACGAGATACAAAAAAAATTCTAGTGTCATCTTTGATACCTACCACTTCCATTCCTTGAAGCAATACTTATTGATGTTTGAAAAGTCCATATTTTTATGGGGAAAGAAAAGAAAATGAACAAAGGTAGAATTTTAGGGAGCAATACCCCACAATAGAGCAAGGATCTTGGCTTCCAAGAGAGACAAATGATGAGAGTGGAGACATCATGGTTGCAGGTAGAGGAAAGTGGAATCTGCACCCTAGGGAGATACCTGGAGAGTTAGAAAAATACCAATATAAGCAATGAGATTTATAAGAAGTAAAGATCAATACCTTGCTTTCCTGGTAGATTCTCAGACTGTGCCTAAGTAAGAGAAGACTAAAGAGGAATAGCCATAGTTCGTTCACTGTGACATAGTAGCCAAGGAAATTCTTCATGACCCAAAAGTGCGGTGTGGGTATTGCTTATATGTAGTGTGTTTGCAGAGAGACTCATTGAACATAAGAGAGAGACAGGCCAACTCTCAACATAAGAGAGAGACAGGCCAACGCAGGCCAGGGTCATCTCAGTGGCAACCCATCTGGACCAATGATCAATGACTAGATGTAATGTCACTTCTAACACCTTGGTGCCATCTAACCCCTCTTGAACTGCAAATTCATGGGGAAAAGGGAACCTTTATCCTCTCCATCTTACAAAGAGACAAAGAGGCCAAGTAACTTTTAAAATAAGGCCAGTCTCCTGTGTAGGAAAAGGAAAAGCATCAAGCAAAAGGATATGGAGGCCATGTGATACATGCCAAAAAAGATGTTTTCAAATAGTGCCTTTAGCACTGATGTGCATAAGCCTGTCATGATTGATCTTTTAGGTTGGATATGATCCTTATCTGGCTTTTCTGCTAAGTGTGAAAAGTTCTCCCTCTGGGACAAGTGATACGTTAAGTGTTCAATATTTTAATATGAAGATGCCCATGAGGTCACTTCTGACAGGCTGGGAGGAGTCTAGAAAAATTAGAATTTGAGGGGGGTCAGAAAAACCTAAATAGGTAAAGATGCCAGGGTCTTTCTATAAGATGACAGTGGAGTCCATCACAAGTGATGCTCCTTGTGCATAAGTTCAGAATCAAAGTTAAAACTGCTTTTGCATATATTTTAATATCAGTGTACACAGATCCTATTGATGCCTTAGTTTTTCACACTTTTCCCTTTAACAAAATTAGAATAATGCAGAGCATTCTTTCTCTCTCTCTCTCTCTCTCTCTCTCTCTCTCTCTCTCTCTCTCTCACACACACACACACACACACACACTCACACATGTACACATAAACTAAACTTTGTGGTCTTCACTTGGATGATTGAATGTTGAGTAAAACTTCAATGAAATAAGTATCCTATAATTGAGATGCTAGGTTCATAGGACTTTCCTGATAATCTTGAAATTTTTGATCTCTCCGCAGATGCCATCATGGATCTATTTGTGATACCTGATTGTTCATAGCCAGATCAATGACTTTTTAAAATGTCTGCATAAAAGGGAAAAGAAATAAGGGGGGGAGAAAGAAAAAAATGCAATGGTAATTAAAAAGATCAGATTAAATACAAGAAAGATATTTCTAACAATTAATAGCTGTTCAGAAAAGGAAGATTTACCTCTCAAATGGATGGGTGTCCTATTGTTTTATGAACACTGCCACCAGGAATGCTATGGAAAAGGGGTTTTCTTAAAGTTCTTCAGTTGGATATAAGAACCATGGACTTTTTGGGCCTAGCTTCATGATTTTACTGTTCTATCTTCCCATGTGAAAGGTAGTTCTTGATGAGAAGCTCTTGTACCTATTTCCATCTCTGCGGCCTCCACAGAATTCATGCCTTCTATGGATATGCATGCTCCCAGGTGTGCCCACACATTCAAATGGAGGTTTTCAAAATCTTTGATGTCAGCAAGGTGGGTATTTAGGTGAACTGGATCTGTCAGAGAAAATACTTTCAAGATGTCTCTGATGACCATGTTTTTCATTAAGGTTTCCAGTTACACTTGATATAATTAATGCTAAGATTGTAATCTTATTCAGAAAAATAAAGTATCAGAGAATGCTGATAAATAAATTTCCTGGCCATGAAGACACTACTCCAGAGACTGGGAAGCAAACATGATGGCTACTATTGTCTTTGTGATGACTCTTGAAATATGTTAATAAATATTGGGTTTCACAATCCCCAGGCAAATAAATATTTAATTGTAACAGTGGTCATTTATCTAAAACTCCTGGGTGCAATCTCATGTATTATGATTTGGAATGTCATATATATAATGATTTAACCATTACACATCTCCCACAATACATTTTCTTGGAGCCCAGAATGCAACCATTAAAATCTTATTCTGATTTCCAGTTAGACATGGTCAATTAAACAGACACTTTTATTTCCTCTTCTCTCTTGAAACTCCTCTACTTTGGGACATCAGAAGAAGGAAAGAGAAGGAGGAAGGGAAGGAGAGAGGGAGAGAGAGACAGAGACAGACAGACAGAAAGAAAGACAGAAAGGAAGGAAGGAAGGAAAGAAAGAAAAAAAAAGAAAGAAAAAGAAAGAAAGAAAGAAAGAAAGAAAGAAAGAAAGAAAGAAAGAAAGAAAGAAAGAAAGAAAGAAAGAAAGAAAGAAAGGAAGGAAGGAAGATGATCCATGGGGGCACCTGGGTGGCTCAGTAGGTTGAGCTTCCAGCTTCAGCTCAGGTCATGATCTCACGGTTTGTGGGTTCGAGCCCTGCATTGGGCTCTGTGCTTACAGCGAGCTCAGAGCCTGGAGCCTGCTTCAAATTCTGTGTCTCCATCTCTCTCTGACCCTCCCCTGCTCGTGCTATCTTTCTCAGTCTCTCAAAAATAAATAAAATAAAAAACATTAATGAAATTAAAAAAGAAATCTGATCCATGAAAAATGCCAACAAACAAGGAATTGGAATGAGATAAGCAAGGGATTACTGGCTAAGCATCTCAGAGGAAGCTGAGCTCTGAATGCCTGCTAGAAAATGGCCAAATATTAGCAAAACTATCCATGGCAGAAGCCTGTAAATGTTTAGAATTTAGATATGCTGGCATGTTGGATGATGAAAGCGCCATTTAAGTTTAAATCTGGCGGATACATTGAAAGCGTCTATAGGAGCAATTAAAAGCCTTGGTGCCAGTTCTCATCTTGTGTAGCCAAGAGACTTGATACGCCAATGGGGTCAGAAGACTGCAGGCTTGTTTCATGGAACAATGAGACCATAGAAGCTCTGATTTTAGAAACAATAGCCTTAGCTAAATGTTAAGGTAAAATTCCCCATCAAACCAGATTATTAATGAAAATCTACATAACAAACTAATCAGAACTTGGGCTACTCTTCACCATTTTTAAAAATGCTGGAAAATTGAGCTTTTTAGCTCTCAAGTCAGTATCTGACACTCTGGCCTAGATGAAAAAGCTGTCACCCCCTGATAAAACTAGAGTGACATCCACTGTTTGATAGTCCCTGCTCTTGAGCACAGAAATCAAGATCAGTGTTCAGTACCTCACTCTTAAATATGAATGTATCAAAAGTAATCACCAGGTGTTTGTGGAAGGCCTGAAAAATAAGAATGAAAGACAGATCAAAGTAAAGGGATAAAATAAGATCAGAAGAAACAGACAATGTAAGGAGTACAAGAAAACTTCCAATAGTCTAATATGGATTTCTTCAGAGAAAAGAATGAAGACATTACATCTATGAAATGAAAAATGGTTGCTTCACAAAAGGAACATTCAGAGAAAAAGAAAGGGCTGTTGGAAATTAAAAATTTGGAGCAGAGATGTGAAAGTTCAACCCAAGGAATAGAATTAAAGAAATCTTCTAAAAAGCAGAAGAATAAGACAAAGAGAAAATAAAAGAGAAAAGATAAGAAAACTAGAACTTCTTTCCAGGGTTATAGCAGAAGAGTAATAGGAGTTATAAAAATATGCAAGAGACAAAACTGAATCAATGTTATTATCTAAGAAATAATGCAAGGTAAACTTCCCAGATCTAAAGCACATGTTTTCAGATTTTAAAAAATGGGACCATCAGATATTATGTAAAATGAGTGAGAACAGAACTCTCAGCAAAAAATATTATTGTGAAATTCCAGAATTGGGGGGCTAAAGAGAAGATCCTAAATTTCTATAGACAAAAGAAAGCAGAGCATTTGGAAGAAGACTCAAATTTCATCTCTAAAGAGTAGATATTTGAAGTTTAAAGAGAAAGGAGAAAAGCTCTCAAATTTATAAAGAAGATAATCTTTTACTTAGAATTTAATATCCAGCCAAACAATCAAACATGAAGGGAATCAGACACGTTGAGTTTCAAACTCAAAAAATGTATTTCTCATTCATCCTTTCTCAGCTGCTATAAAAGATTTCTGTGTAAGCAAGAAAGGTGGAAACACGTGACTCAGGACATGGAGCTTCAGCAGAGGAAGAGGCAATGGAATTCTCCAGATGATGATGAAAGGAGACTGTAACTTTATAGATGTTTCTAGAGCATATCCAGCCTAGAATGAAGCCAGGGGAAAGAGGCCTGCCTAATAGATGTCTCAGAATAGATGTGTAAAAAAGTTCAACTGATATTTATTATATGACACTTGTAACTATATTTAGAGATTATTTGCTCTCTTTGGGGTGAATTAAAAAACTAAACAAAAAATACAGGGACAATTATTAACTTCAGAGAAAAGAAAAAGTTGAACAGAAATTATAGTGTAATCATAGTTCATGATCACATAGTCATTATAACGTTAACAGACTAGCAGCATACATTGTGGCTATAGTGCCGCGTAGGACTAAAAACACTCTATCCAATCAGTTTGCATTTACTGTATTCTGTCATTACACATTATAAGTGTGTGTGTGTGTGTGTGTGTGTGTGTGTGTGTGTGTGTGTGTTGACTTTCCACTTAAACCAGAAGCTCTTTGGGGAGAAAAAAAAGCGCCTTCTGTTTCTCTAAATGCCCACAGCAGTGTGCCAATGTATCAGAAAAGGGAAAAAAAGGCAAGGCAATGAGCAAACTTTTAAATCAATAACATGTAGGTCTGAGGAAAAATCTAGACTACAGACAGTATATAACAGGACTAAATAAAAATCACCACAAACAAGATACTTGTAGTAATAATGTGAATATAATAATTGGCTCTTTCCTGGGTACTGAAAAGTATGGGTTGCTTTTCTAAGTACTTTATATGCCTTAACTCATTAAAACTTCAGAACAACATTGCAAGTAGAATACTGTTATGATTCCCATTTTACAGGAGAGAATATTGAGTCACAATGAGTTTAAATGGGACGGATTCAATTGGGACAGCATATAAGCTCCTTCCCGCCACCCTAGACTGTGTGTCTTGAACTTCACTGGTGATGCTGTCCAGAATGTTCTTATGTATCTTTTTGTGCAATCCCTGTCCAGAATCTGTACTCAGAGAACCTTGTCTCATACATGCCTTTAACACAACACATTTCTAAGCAGAGCATCTTGCACAGAGTGGGCTCTCTGCACTTATGTATGAGCTGAACAAATGAGAAAGCTGTGATGGATGAGGAGGCCTGCTGTGTGATCTTCAACATAATATGGACAGACGGAGTCATGGGAGATTGGAGCAGACATGGCTCCATATACCATTTACCATTAAATGATCCTCAGTAACCATTCCAAAATGCAAATTCTAGTTACAATGTTTGATGTGATGTAGGTGACGACATATTTGGAATAATTTTAAAACTTTTTCCAAAAATGAAATCAAAATAGTATTTACAGACATCTTTTTGTGTTAATTTGTATTGCTAATGCCTTATCTTTTGGGGATTTGAACCAGTGTAACTCAGGATGATTTTAATTTGTACTTTCATATTAGGTGCCACAAATAAGATAGTTTGGGCTCAGTTTCAAAAGACAAAGAAAACTTTGAGGACAATATTGCTTTATTCAAACGTTTCCCATAATGTTAATTACTCACTTTGCTGTGTATGTTAAAAGTTGAGGAAAGATAGATCTCTTCAAGAGATAGACTGGATAATGGTTGCTTAATTCAAGTCAGCAGAGCAGTGCTGCACAGTTGAAAACTCTGGTTTGTTGTATTCTGATTAAATGGAGTTTCTGTTTTTGTTTTGTTTTGTTTTGTTTTGTTTTGTTTTGTTTTGTTTGTTTTTCTGTACCAGGACTTCACAAGCTTATCCAACAATCAATACATGCTTTTATTTTTGTCTTTACCAGGCTGTGGGACTTTCAAATTATTGTCTGGGTTTTAGTCCCTCAGGTGCGAGGCATTTCAGTCTGAAAAGACTTCTGAGCCCTTTGCTGTGTGTGTGTTAATTAGAGTTGGTTTCCTGATCTTGGCTGTCAGTTTCCTCCGCTCCACAATTTGAGAGACAGTGATGCTAAACCAATCCTCAAAGGTCTCTGGAGACCATTTCCAGTTGCATTACTGATTTATTTTTGTCTTGACCAGATGGCTCCAGGTTCCTGTGACTGTACGGGAGTCCTTTTGATTACTCTATTTATCTCTCCCGGTGCTCAATTTAAGGGTCAAATCTCATGTAACACATTTGCCAGCAAGATAAACCATTCAAGCCCACTGCTGCTTGGACACCATACTTCTGACATATGCTCTGTGCCTCATTACACACCAAAGTTATTAGATTTAATACATGTTTTTATAAACTCCGTAACAAAAGCAGTCAGGGTTTTTGTTGGTTTGTTTGCCGATCCTTCGGAACATTCAGCCAATGGAAGAATATAAGCCAGGAGGACTTTGCAGAAAGGAGGGGACTCTGTGGGTCCCCCAAGGCTCCTTCACTAAGGCCTTCCTTGCCTTTATGGAGGTGGCCATGGAAAAGATGAGCAGAACATTTTTAATGAAACCAATAAAAATGCAAAGGAAGATTTAATGTTTAAAGAAACAATAAATCAAAACTGACAACTGAAATGCAATATTTCACCATGAGATTGAGGAAATCAATTCATCCAAAGGGCACACTTGGCTTCTGTTTAAAAAAAAAAAATCCCCACATACTCTCACAATAAAAGCTATCATATCAGGCGAAGCTAAATAAGCTCTAGCTAATGGATTTTGAAACCTTGAAAAACATGCATGAAGCCAGACAATACAGAGTCTCATGGCATTTGGACACACACACACACACCCCAAAATATCTACAATCCAAGAATCATATATTACTGTGATCAGAACCCTAAGTGGAGAGTTAGGATACCAAAAAATTGTCCATTGTTCAAGATGCTCTATGGGCTCAAGGTTGCCTAATTGTCAGGTTATTTATTTTGATTTCTAAATCATTTCCCTTTAAGACTTCTCATGCAGTGAAAAATATAAGTTGTTCCTAAAAACAGAAATAGTAACTTGGCTTCTATCCTCAGGAAGAAAACAAAGAGAATTTGATACTTTGGGCCCATTTCATCAGGCTTATGTAGAGAGACCCTCAGGAAAATTAAATTTAACAAAAAGTATTTCTGCCTCATACGGGCTCACAAGTCAATGAGAAATTGTCACCTGTACTAGAAATTATAATATAATACAGTTTATAGTAACAGCTATAACAGAGGTTCAACTATGTAATAAAATGTGCCCAGACATCCTAGAATGGTTTTAAGAGGAGATGTGACTTGATGTAGACCTTAAAGGATGAGACGGTAGATGGCAAGCTGATATAATTTGGGGAACCCAAAAGAAAGTTAAGGATAGAGAGTGATGTCAATAGTGCAATTAAGGGAGTTCCAGTTCAAGAAGGCAACGCAGGAATATCCTGGACTCATCTCCTCCCAAGTACACAGTGAATTCATAGCTATCTATGGAGCAATTTCCTCTGAAAAACAAACACCATAAAGACTGGCAAAGGAACCCCTTCACATCAGGCAAATAAGCGGGAAACCTCATCAAAGTGGGTCCAAAAGGCTGAAACACAATCCCGCCATAAACCCCATCCCTGCCATGGCAACCCACAATCAGCAGGGAACACAAAACCCAGGGCTTTTCCCTGAGCAAGTGAAAGGTGTATACTCCGCAGTGGGCACTCCAGTTTTAAAGCTGGTACCTGAGAAACAAGACCCCAAAACATCTGTGTTTGAAAACTAAAGAGACTCCACACCCATGAGACCCACAGTGCTGTGGCAAACAAAAATAGACCCCACTGCCCCTGCCTGGAGCCAGCACAGAAACAGCCTTTTGAAAAGCACTCAGATTTTATGTGAAAGAGACTTGTTTCCTAATTTTAAAGCATTGGTCTGAGGGGCAGGAGCCTGCTGATACAGCTTCTGTAGACAAAGGCTGCTGGGCACCGTCTTCCTCCTCTCCTCTCCCTTGTCAGTGGGTACCATCTTTTTTTATTGTTTTATTTCTTTTTTCTTTTCTAGGTCCCACAGGACATTAACAACTGGAGAGACAGTCCTTGGAAGACTATCATTCCAGAGCACTGCACAGACAGAAGACTCAAACACCTAGTCTATGAAAGAGGCTTATGTACTAGTCTTAGAGCCTTAGCCTTATGGGCAGGCTTCAGATTTAGCACACATCTAGAGGCTGTGGAGGTGCTCTCAGGGAACCTAAGCCAGAGGACGCCACCATCTTTGTGCTCTCCCCAGCCTTGCCACACCTCCCTGTTATCTCCCAGAAAGGAGCCTACACTTATTCGGATCCTTGATTATTGTATCTGCTGCCCAGGGGACACCTCCAGATTGTTTGGTTCTGGTTATGCTTGTAGTCACACAGGAATGTGTATATTGGCATTCTATAAGAGCTGCCGCCTAAGGGTCTGGCTTCCCATCAGCCTGAATCTAGGTGCTGACTGAGATCCTCCTCTTTGAGACACTGAATGGTTTTGGCACACCATCAATGACTGGATGCTATTAAAAATAAAATAAGCTGCTTGGACAAATATGAAGGTTTGAGAGACAAGCAAGAGCTAGGGCAAGATTGAATGATAAGGTTGATCTCCTACATAAGGCCAATCTTTCAAGATCAGAGAGGTGGCTCTTTCATCTAATCTGTAGAAAGAAACACAGATAGTCAAAGCAATATAAAGAAATAAAGGAATATACTCAAAATAAAATAACAATATACAAACTTAGAAAAAAGAATCCTTAATGGAATGGAGATAAGTAATTTACCTGATAAAGAATTCAAAGTAATGGTCATAAAGATGCTCAGTGAATTTGGGAGAAGAATAGATGGATAACAAAGAGACAGAAAACATAAAGTTCCAAACAGAAGCCATAGAGCAGAAGAATAAAATAACTAAACTGAAAAATACACTAGAGGGGTTCAGCAACAGACTAGATGAAGCAGAAGAAAGGATCAGATATCTAGAAGACAGGGCAGTGGAACTTTCCCAGAGCATTAAAAAGAAAAAAAAAAAAAGAATGAATGAAAAAAAGTGCAAATGGTAACCAAAAGGAAGCTGGGGTGGCTATATTTATATCAGGCAACAGAGACTTTAAAACAAACACTGGAATAAAGAAGAGCATTACACAATGATAAAGGGATCAAACCAACTAGAGAATATAACATTTATAAATATTTATGTACCCAGTATAGGAGCACCTAAATATGCAAAGCAAATATTAACAGACTTAGAGGGAGAAATAGAAAGTGACACAATAATAATAGGGGGGCTTCAGTACTTACTTACATCAGTGGGTAGATTACCCAGACAGAAATTATACTTACAATTTAAATTACACTAATTTCTTTAAATAGTTGTCATTAGATAAAGATAGAAATGAAGCAGTGCAACGAATATATGAGAGATAGGGGACATATTCAGAAGGTGAAGTGAGAGATTAAAGGACAGAAAGGTAATATCCATAATAGTTAATAATGGAATGAGTGGCAATGGCTGTCTATGTGCTGCTTAGTCTTGGTACTATGCCAGCTGGTTATCATGAATTTTCACATGTAATCCTCTTCACAGCTCTTACGGCAGGTACTAACTTCATTTTACTGCTGAGGAAACTTAGAAACTGCAGTGTTGTATCAGTTGCCCAGTATCCCAGTGATTATAAGTGGCAAAGCCAAATTCCAAACCATTGTATGACTCTGTGACATGAGGACACTGCAGATCTCTGTACTTGTGCCAGATAGGAATGGACTCGGAGGCTTCTGCTCATCTACAGTTCACCTACTGTTGAGTGGGCTCACTCCCACACCTGCCCTCCCCCAAAATGTGCCCTCCCCCCAAATGTCAAGTACCACTCTTGCCACAAAACCCCCCATGACATGTCCATTCCTCAAAGACTGAGTTCTGTTAATTACAGCAATTCCAGTACTACATTATCCATACTCCATTATCTTCTTGGATTATTCTGAACATGTTGGTTTATGTGTTTGTTTTGTCTTCCTAAAGAAATGTCTACATAAGAGGGTAGAAATATTTTTCTGCCCATTATTATTATTATTTTTTTAATTTTCTACACAGTGAAGAAGTTAACTTCTCTATACTGATCAGTTGATTATGTTTTTCCTTAAAATTCTGCTGAGCCCCAAATGCTTGCCAAGTGCCATCTTGAATGCTTCCCTCAACAATCAAGTCCCGGAACACAGGTTTTCTGCATGTAGATCCTGGAACATATGAAATCCACTTATTTTTCACAGGTGTTGCCTAGAAGATCCAGCAATATTGGGAAAGACACTAGAGTCACACAATGCCAGTGCAGAGAAGAGACAGTTAAGATGTGAACATGAGTTTGTCATCCAGAGCTGAGATCTCCTCCTGTGTGGTCCTGTCTCCTCTTGGTATGTATGTCCACTGGATTCCAACACTAATGGGTTTTTCTTTTTAAGTTTAGGGACTTTTCTTATTATTTGTACAATGTTTAATTTGAACAAATACATGGATGCTTCTTTCAATGGTCTTTAATGTAATTGCATAAATAGAAACCAATTTCAGGATAATATAAACTGAACATGCATACGGATGACACTCAATTCTACCTAAAATAACTGAAATGAGGGGGATATATAAACAATTGTTCTAAATATCTGAAATTTTTTTGTTTCATAAAAACAAATTTTAACCATTTTGTAGTATACTTTTCAAGAATATATATTTTGCATTTTCATGGCAGGCATTGAGTACACTTTAAGATACATTTTTATAGACATCAATTTTTGTGCTATGAAGCAATGTGCTGGTTCATTCTTTTTGCTTTTTTGTTTGTTTCTTCCTTCAATTACACATCAGCTGTCACATACCCTTCTGTTATCAGGAATATATCTAAAAGCCCACTTCTAGGTCACTGCTTTTAATTCCTGTGGGAAGAGATGCTAGAAAAGCAAGCTTGTTAATGAAATCACAATGCCTGAATGACGCCCAGGGGAATAAAATGTATAGGTTTAGTGCCTGGGCTTTGTCACAGCTGTTTTAGGAGCTGAAAGGCCTTTGTGACATCTTCCTTGTCCATGTCTTTGGTTGAGCTGGCTGAAGTCAGATTCCTTGGGCAGATATTATGGCAAATATGAATTCTGTGCAGCGAGTCTTCTGCAAGGTCTGGTTTTGGTGATGTCAAAAAAGGGACACACAATTATTTTGATTCTTATATTCATTACCTAATTGTGGAGACTAAAGAGACATTACCAAAGGAGTGGATAAACATCAAGAAAGATTTTATGGCCAGATAAGTTTGGAGGCAATGCACCTTTGAAGAAGTGAAAGACACATCTGGAGCAGATACTCCTGGCAGGGCAAAACTGTGGAGGTTAAGAATATGGAGGTCACACAGGGGGTCATTAATGACTTAGGTGGGCTTGATGTCTAACCAGCAGGAGATGCTATGATTTATTTCCGTGTGAAAATAGAAATCTTCAGTGCTCAGAGTTTCTTCATGCTCATGGATACTAAGGATGTCTTTGGGACTCTTACCGGCTGCTCCTAATTTAGACCTGTGACTGTCAGCCGTTGTGCAGAGTCAGGGCCTTTCTGAAGTCATTCCTTATGGGGCTTTGTGAAAAATTTAGACAGCTTAGGACACACACATATAGGGGAGGAAAAAAGAGAAAGAGAGAGAAGAGAATGTAGGTAGATTTTATTTTTTTTAGAGTTGGCCTTTATTTTTTAAATAACCTTGTACTCCTTTTCAATTTCCCCTTAGAACTGTTTCTCCTCTGCTCGCTCCCTTTTTCCTCATTATTTTAATGGCTACATCTTTGCTCTGATGTGTCAATGGGAGTGGAAAATCCTGTGAAGCCAGGGCTTAATGAAACGCCAGCTGGAACAGAGGGATAAAGTTTCTTTGGAGCAGCTTCAAAGGGATGCGGGCTGGGTGAGCTCCGGGACAATGGCGCCCAGGCCCGAGGACAGGGACAGCCCGGCCAGCTGGTCCTGCCTGGCCCTAACAAGGCGTGAAGGGATGGGGACCCATATCACTGAGCACACTGAACAGTCATGGGTGCAGGATGGGGGATTTTAAGTGCTCTCTCTCACACACAGGACGAGTCTTTACATTTCACAACAAATGGTATTTTCATGATATGAGGAGCCAAACTGTGACTTCTGCTGGCAGAAGCATGAGCTAATTTTGCTCAAATGCCCTTGCTTCCTGAAACCTGCCAGGCACCTCCCTTCTCCACTTTTCCCATTTTGGAATAAATAGTACATTTCTTTTTATAGGAGAATTATCACAGAAACTTTAGTTTTGATAGGACTTGAGAGAGATTTATGAACACTCATTGGTCATTTTTGGTCAGGTGGCATTCCTCTTTGCTTTTTTTGTGAATAAAGCAGGCAAAGTGACTTGGAAATAGGCTATAAATCTGGAAGACTCAAATGCCATGTCTGGGTGTCAGCTCCATTTAGACCTTGTACTTTGAATGAAATCAAATGACAGTTTCGGTTTACATTTAGAAGGAACTTTTAGGAAATTACAAGGTACTTACTTCAAGCTTCTATATGGTTCATTTACGTATATTACTATACCTTGTATAAAACCTGTTCTCTTACCCCTGGTACTTTGCTATGGAGGGCATTTGACCAATTACATTGACTAGCTTATTTTATTAACTTCCAGAATTCTTAAAACTGTACTATGGGGGTTATGTCTTTGTACACTGAGTTTTCCAAAGACTGAGATACTTCAAGTCTAGAATAAGACTGAAAAAGATAATTTTTACCCATTTCCCTTATGAAAATCGACAAACAAGGGTTTTGGGTCATTTTTTATGATTCAAAGAACAAATATTTACGAGAAATCAAAATTGACATGGTCCCTGCTCCTCATGGCTTAGAAAACTTAAAATATAGACCTTTGTTCAATTCAACTCCATAATCAGGTATAAATCACCTCCCATTTGCAGCTATTTAGTTACCTGCCAAGAAATAAACCCAAATAGGAGATTGCCCTGCCTTCAGGAGACTTACCTATAGGCAAGAAAGTCAGAACCCTTTTTTGTTGGTCAGAAAGAGCAGAAAAGCAGAAACTTCATATGGTCCAATCTAATTTTATGGTGATTTCTAAAAGGAAATATGTATAGAATTATGTGGCTTTTGATCAAGAATTCCTAAAGAAGATGACATTTAAAAGTGACTAGTAAAGACAGAAAGAAAGATATCCCAGTGGAAATTCCAGAAACAAAAACCTAAAGGAAAGAAGCGACATGGTATGTGAGGATAACTATAAAAGATCCAGTATAATGGTTTTAAATCATTCAGGGAGGCAAAGGCGTTCTGGGGATGATGCCAGCTAGGTCAGTAGGACCAGAACAAGGAGGACTTCGAATGTCTGGCTTAGGCTTACTTCTGTAGGTTATCAGGAGGCAAGAGAGTGCTTTTATGACTAGAGTGATCTGGTCAAGTAGAGCATGTTGTATATACATCATTCTGCCTCTCCTGTGAAAGATGGATTTGTGGGAGTGGTTATCCTCCCCTTGACCCACCCCTCACACACCTGTTCTCTGTACTTCTTTGTCTTGCAGCTGATCACTGTGACCCCACTGCTTAGGTCCCTTTCTATGTCAGTGATGGTAGGGGTTTACCAATGGAAAGTACTGGCAGCAGTTTGAGACAGTCAGAAGGAGAGATAGTTTGTTGTATTCCTTCTCCTGGTCCCTCTATGTCTCCCTAGATGTTTAGCCATGGTTGTTTTCATCATGGTCATAACACCTACCAGGCAGTCCCTCTTCTTGGGCACTGGCTTTGACCAGATTCCTTTTTTAGCAGACAGTTGCCAACTTTCTGCTCTTCCTGGTTTTCATCTTTCACTATGTCCTTTTGAACTCTTTACCACACTCTCACCCCCAGCTTATGACTGAGAATGGTCCCTTTATTGAACTCAATTAACTCCCTTGAGTTTAGCATTTATTGCTAGGTCTTTGGTAGGGTGTAAAATATGGGGATAAAAAATTTCATTGGGAGAATAGTATGATGGCTTACCTGAGAGATATGACGGGCTAGATTATATTCTAGAGGAATGCAGCTATATTCTAGAGGAATTTAGGGTGTAAAAATTAGTGACTGATTAGACTAGGCCAATTAGTATGAGGTGAATTTTTTGAGGGCCAATCAGAGGACTAGGAAAAGGTCCTAAGGGGTAGAGGTCAATGCAAGTGGAGCTACAAGGAAGGGGCTAGAGATGATTGCTGTGAATGTTGATCCTAACACAAAAAATAGTTCAGTTCTAGAATTGTCTATTTGAAAGACTTCCAGTGCTAGGAGTATTATAAAGCAGTCTACTAGGGTGAAGTTCTAATATGTAATTGTAATAATTACTGCATTTCCCTTTGGGTATTTTTTAAATGTTTATTTATTTATTTTGAGAGAGAGGGTTCGGGGGGTGGGTAGAGAGTGCAAATACTCCAAGCAGCTTCTGAGCCATCAGTGCAGAGCCTGATGCGGGGCTCAAATTCATAAACCATGACATCGTGACCTGAGCCAATGTTCTGAGTCAGAGTCTTAACTGACTGAGCCACCTAGGTGCCCCATCCTTTGAGTACTTTTATGATAAGGCTGGTATGTTTTAGTCCTAAACAGAAGCAAATCAGAGGTTTGCAAGTGGACAAGAGATAGTATATTTCCCAATTCTTTAGGTTAGCTGGAGCCGCTCTTTCCTTTAAGACCTTGTTTCTCCTCAAAATGCTGTCTTGTGTCTCTATCTACCCACTCTTGGTACTTACTGTTATTTGCAGTTATGGAAGGGAAAATAAGACCAACTATAGTACACTATTTTGTCTTTTTTTTAAAGTTTATTTCTTTGTGAGAGATAGAGACAGCATGAATTGGGGGAGGGTCAGAGAGACAGGGAGACACAGAATCTGAAGCAGGCTCCAGGCTCTGAACTGTCAGCACAGAGCCTGACGCGGGACTCAAACCTACTATCCAGGAGATCATGACCTGAACTGAAGTCAGATGCTTAACCGATTGAGCCACCCAGACGCCCCTATTTTGTCTTTGTCTCTGAAGCAGTTTTGACTGTAAGGGGCTCCTGCAGAGTGGATGTTTCCCCCAAGTGAGGATCATGAAGTCATTTGACAATACACCCAGGAGGAGTCAAAGGTAAAAGTCAGATAACCTACAAATAAATATTTCAGCATAACCTTCACCCATCTCATCTTTAATTTAGTGAATGTAATTTACTGAGCAAACAATTAATACCTGGATAATCAACCAAGCATTGATCTGACTTCACTACTCTTGGTGAAGCTACCACCATCTTGGTGAAACAACATACAAAAAACAATCAGATGCCTAAATGGTCTCTACTTACAAAGGCTGTCTTTTCTTGCTTCAGCTATGGGTGCTTTTGTAGGAGTCTTTGCCCTACCGCTATGTGCTAGGGTCCTCCTATGCCTTTATCCAAGCCTGGGAGGCTTTGCTGAAGGCCAGAGCACCCAAGAGCAGTTTTCTTCAAGCTACCACTATAGCAACAGTAGCTCACCCTTGGTCACAGGTGCCATAAGCTGTATGTCCTGCCAAGGCCAAAATACACGTCAGTCCTTATATCACATCCAAAGTAATAAAAGCCAATTTCACAATTCTAAATTCTAACTGGCTTAATAGGAGCTTTTTAAAACTTCAAGATCAGAATGCCCTGTCCACCCACTCAAAGCTGAGGCTCAAAGCTACAATCTTGGCCTCACCAGAATTCTTAGCTACTACATGGTTATTTGTTCTACCAGATCCAGTTTTTATTACTCAGTCCTACCAGACAATGCACAATGATGTCAAGATTCTAAACTTCACTGGAAGTGCAGCAATCCCTGTCCCTCTTCTGGCTTAACCAGCAAGTAAAAAATGTCAGAGGCTTCATACTGTCTTTTTTTATATTCCCACTACTCTAATTGGCATCATTTTTTTGATCATGGTGCCATAGTCTCATTTCTATAATAGAACAAGGTGACCACAGTAAGAATGTTGGAAATACATAAGTTTCTGGTCTGAAGAGAAGGGTTTTTGCATTTCCATTTTTTGGAACAGTGTTAGTGAGCTCTGCCAATAAAATTGCTAGTGACAAGATATCACAGAGGAGTTTAAGGTTCATCAGAAATCCTAATATTACTGTTTGCGTCTTGCTGATATGTATTATATAAAATCATTTTTGTAATTGCTAGCATTAAAACACGTTTAACTTCAGAACCAGTTTCCAGCCTTTATTCCTGGGTTAATATTTCTAGACAGAAATGCTTGTGGCCATGGTTTCTCCATGCTTGTTGGGGTTTTATTCTTTCCTTACTGGCGGACCAACCACCTATAGTTCTCAGAGCATACTGCCAATGCATATTCTCACAGTGGCCTTTATTTTTGATGGAAATGGATACCTCTTCCCTGAAAAATTCACATGGCACATTTTATTTTTATAACTTCTGGCTGTAGGGAAGGGATGCTCAAGGTAGGAGCCTTATATTTCTCCCGAGATGAAAAGGCATAGAGATGTTTTCTAGGACTGCCATCTTAGTAGACTCAACTATTTTGGGAAGTCCTTAAGAAGGTTTTATTGAAACCGAATTCAGCACATACAACATCTGAGAGGCACTTGAGGATGTATTTGAACACCAGAGATGTTCAACCACATAACAGAAGAGATCATCACTATGAAATAATAAGCATTGTGCTTTCTTTCATAAGAGGAAAAAAATGGTTTCAGCTAGATGGGTTACTTGATGGATTCAGATCTCTTTTTATTTGAACAGTCACTCTTGAGTGCCTACAATCTGGCTGGGACTGAGCTACACACACAAGAAAGGCAGAGGAACAGTAAGCATCCTTGAAATATAGTAAACACACACACTTGGAGCATATGACACAAAATTAGATATAATTAATTATGAAGCTTCCCCAGGGGTGCCTGGATGGCTTAGTCTGTTAAGCATCCAACTTCAGCTTAGGTCATGATCTCACAGTTTGTGAGTTCAAGCCCTATGTCCAGCTCTGTGCTGACAGCCCAGAGCCTGGAGCCTGCTTCGGATTCTGTGATCCTATGTCTCCCTCTCTCCTTATCTCTCTCTCTGTCTCAAGGAAAAAAATAAACATTAAATAAATAAATAAATAAATAAATAAATAAATAAATTATGAAGGTTCCCCAAATGCAATTATAACATAGGATAAAATGATTCCTCGTGTAACAAAGTTGGTACATATGTGGACTTTCAGAACTCTTTGGCTATTTTATGGACTATATCACCTTAGGAATCTGATAGAAAACTAAGCTTAATGGTAAGAAACACACTCACATACACAATTGTGCAATCCATATTAGGAGAGGGTGCTGTGAATTCCCTGGACCATATCTATAAATCTTCCCCCTGCCTGGGAGACTGTCAAGCTAAGATTAAGATATTTAACATTGCCAGAACTCTTCATAGCTCCAAATACAGGAGGCTTTGTTTCCTTTAGTAAGTATTGTTTTCAGCTTTAGATGCAACTTTCTCTTTCAAACTTCTGTTAGGAAGATAGACTGGTTTGCTCTGGTAACACTGTCTTTTTCTTTTTCACCTGCATACCTTGCTCATGGTGTTGTCTCTCAATGATGCATTCATGCATATTTATGGTGCCTCAGTAAGGCATAATATGGTGACTCACACATATTTATGGTGTCCTGGAATACATCAGTGAACAAGATGGATCAAAAGCCCTGTCCTCATAAAGGTTACATTCTACTCTACAGAAATGACGGACTCCTCCTTGTCTTCCTGTCCTACCAGTTTGTCCAACCAAGATACAGTCCCTTCTCCTCTGTGAATGCAAAATTTCTTTCCTCTGATATTTTGTAAAATATAAGCCACCTGTTCAGTCTTCAACAAGCAACACTTCTACTGGGTGTGAGCTTTCTTGTATTCAGTTATCACATCTACTTAGTTTGATGCAGCCCCTAAATTTTCATGATGCTGCCATATTTCTTTGCCCTCTCTGTGTGGTACCTGTTAGGTACTCAGGACGTTTTGATTGACTGATGATCATATATGCTATTCTTTCCTGAAATAGCCCACCATAGTTAAGAAACTATCTTAAGAGAAATCTTGAATTTGTATGGCATTTAACCTTTGTATTACCATATATTATTCTAGGACATTCTCAGAATAATCTCTTCACTTATAAGGAAAGTAGGTAAAGGGGTATTATTCCATCTTTAAATACAGAAGAGTTAAAGGAAATTCTGTCACTTGCTCAAAGCCACAGAGCAAATTCGTCCCCAACTAAGAGTAGATTTAAAGCCTTTTGGGTCTTATCTTATGCCTAGTTCCCTCCACATTCCATAGGGCTCCAGTATTATGAAACAACCTGCTAGGAAGCCCAATCAATACTTCAGGCAGAGCAAAATGCAGTGTATAAGAACTTTCAATTACTTGTGAGGGGGTGGGAAACAGACAGCTGCAACTGAAATCTGCGGGTAATTCAAAGACTTTCATTTAGTTCAGCATCCTCCTCCACAAAATGGAGACAGGTGGCTTAATATGACACACTCCTTCCTCTTCTCTCTGATCTTACATTTATGTTTGTAGAGGAGAATTCCAGTCCCACTGTCCACTGTTACAGATCCTATCTCTATAGGGCAGCTTAATGCATGATCTTGAGTATGAGCATCAATTGGCTCATATGGACTTCAAAATACCTAAAGGGAAAATAGAGCCAATAACTTGTTTCCTAATGCCTTATGAAATAATGGGATTATACTGAAAATGTTTGTCATCATATTAAACATAAAGTTAAAAGCACTGGGGCACCTGGGTGGCACAGTTGGTTGAACGTTTGAGTTCGACTCAGGTCATGGTCTCACAGTTTGTGAGTTTGAGCCCTGCTTCAGGCTCTGTGCTGATAGCTCAGAGCCTAGAGCCTGCTTCAGATTCTGTGTCCCTCTCTTGCTCTGTCCCTCACCCACTCATGCTCTGTGTCTCTCTTTCTCTCAAGAATAAATAATTTTTTTTTGAAAAAGCACCATATTGTGGAGCCAGGGTGGCTCAGTTGGTTAAGCATCAGACTTTTGATATCTCACATTTTGTGAGATCGAGCCCTGCGTTGGGCTCTGTGCTGACAGTGTGGAGCCTGTTTGGGATTCTTTCTCTCCCTTTCTCTTTGCTCCTTCCTCACTCATACTCACACTTGTGCTCTCTATCTCTCTCTCAAAATAAATATATTAAAAAAGTTAAAAGCACCATATAAATGAAAGCTCCAATCCACATCCCAGTTCCAACAAGGGTTATTTCCAATTACCAAAGCAGATACAGATTTTTCCTTCTCTAGATTAACAGAGTACATAACATTCATTCTAAAGAGCTGGTGCTTATATACAGGCTTATAGCAAATATAGTCTTGCCTTCCCTCTTTCACAGAAAGACTATAGTGATTCATTCATAAGGTCCTTCAATATTTTCAGTCATTTATTTTTTTCAATATATTTATTCTCGAAAGGGAGAGAGACAGAGTGTGAGTGTGTGTGTGGAGGGGGGAGGGTGGCATAGAGAGAGAGAGAGAGATGGAATCTGAAGCAGTCTCCAGGCTCTGAGCTGTCAGAACAGAGCCCGATGCGGGTCTCAAACTCAGTAACCATGAGAGATCACAACCTGAGCCAAAGTCAGACACTTAACTGACTGAGTCACCTAGGTGCCCCTCAGTCATTTCTTTTACATGTTCTCAGTAGGTTCTAAATCAAACTTACTAATGTTGTTCCAGCTGGATACTATCATTTCCCTTCCTCGAGGGCAGTGGTGACTTACTCAGTCACCTGATGCAGAGTCAGGACTAGGAACCCTAGTCCTTCACGCTGTAGCTGTTGTTCTTTCTCCAGGGCCACACCTCGCTCATTCTGGTGGAAAGTGCACTCCAATGAGAGTCTATCATTTGTCCTCTGTCCTGCTACAGCACAACCCATTAACATACGAGGAGCTTCAAAACACTTCATTGAATAGATGAATTCATGACTCCCAATAGCATAATTTACTATTTGATAAAGAAAAATAAGTCCTTTAACCTCTACTATTTGTTTTTCTCCCATCTATTGTCCATTTTACCTAAGTGCAAAGTATGAGTTTAAGACACAAAAGTATGTGACATTTAGGTAATGGACATAATAAAAATTCTTTACATGTGATTACCTTATTATTATACCAACCTCAGACTATGATTTTTTATACCCCAAATGGAAGAAATGTATGATTGTAAAGGTTATTATTTCTATTTAAAGCACAGATGTGTTTAAACAGATATAATGGGTTCTTTAATGTGTCGAGAGGAGGGGTAGCTTGAAGACCTAGAGGATGTCTCTCAGCTTCACTACTGAGGAGCTGTGTGACATTTGTCAGACCAATTAACCTCTCTGTGTTTGAGAGTTTCCATGTTTTATGGAGGTTAAAATAATACTTGTTTTCTAAGCTGTCTACACCCACAAAGTGAAAGACTTGTCTTAGGGGAGCTAAGGCAATTATTCAGATGATTCAGGCTAAAATCAATCCTGCCATGGAAGAAAAGAAAAAAAATGTGTGCATTTGGACCTCAGCTGTCCAGATTGCCTGTCGACATCAATCAAATTCAGAGAATAAATGGTTCAACCCTTTGCTTCCTTTTGCTTGTGTTGTGAAGTCACCTTTAGGGGCATATTAGCTTGTTAAGACCAATGAGTGAATCATTAATGGCTTCAGGTCACTTAACATAAAACCAAGAATACTTGAAACACAAGAAGGCTCTGGATTGTTGGATTCCTGAGTTTTAAAGGATATTCATCTCCTCAAGTCACCTTCAAAATTAGCATCAATGAGGAAGGGGAGGAAAAAATAAACCTAGGCTTGGTTTTCTGTCCAGGATGTACTTGACATTGTGGTGGATGTCTCATTCATCTATTTACTTCATTCAGTCTTCAAAACAACAGTATAAGGTAGGAGTTCCAGCAGAGGAAACTGAGGCTCAGAGAGTATGAGGAGCCCCAAATCCCAAATCAACAGCAGACAGCTGAGGGCCTGGAACTTCATTCCATGTCTCTCTGCAGCTCACCATATCATACCAGCCCTTAGTGATGGTCTGGTATAATTCAGTAAAATTAAATGAACCAGTGAATCCCTGCAAAGTGCCAAGCATGATGCCAGGAGCTGAGCACAGTAATGGGAATGAGGCATGGCCCTACTATCATGAACTCTTACCTGAAAAAGGAAAGAGTGACACACATTAACTTGACAGTAATACAGCATGAGCCACCTGCATCAAAGTGCGGAGAGCCAGCTGAGCCACAGGCTCCTACAAATGCTTCTAAGGAACATAGTAGAAAGATGTCCCCCGGGCCCAGAATCCATTCTCCCCTTACATGAAATCAAAGGTCAGGAGAAGAGTCTAGCCTAGGTAGGTTCATTGTGCAGAGCAGATAGAATCTAATACTTAACCTCAACTTCCTAGTTTGAGTTCCAACTACAGCTTTTACGACATATTAAACATGGCACCAGTTACTGAACTTCCCTGACCCTCCAGAACCTAACTTGGTAAAAGGGTGAAGGAAATGGCTGCTTCATTGGGCTATTATAATCAGAAATCATTAATGGAGAATGGCTAGTACATTTCCTGGCATGGTTAATACTAAAAAAGATGCCACCTTTATTAGTCTATTTTATCTTCTTAAAAAAAAATGTTGTGGGGGTGCCTGGGTGGCTTAATTGGTTAAGCATCGGATTCTTGAGTTTTGCTCAGGTCATGATCTCATAGTTCAGAGGATTGAGCCCTGTATAGGGCTCTGCACTGACAGGAAGGAACCTACTTGGGATTCTCTCTCTCCCTCTCTGCCTCTGCCCACTATGTGTATGCACGTGCACTCTCTCTCTCTCTCTCTCTCTCTCGTTCAAAATTTTAAAAAACATGAAAAAAAATATTATGGAGAACTAACAAATATCGTTAAGTGCTTCCATGCAGATATATATATATATATATATATATATATATATATATATATAAATTAACAGTTATGAATGAACCACTGTACTTGGCACATTGATTATTCATTACCTACCATCCAAATCTGAAGTTCAGGACTGTTTCTATTTTGGTCCTGGTCTTTCCTAATAAAAGCACAATTTGCCTGGGGTACCTGGGTGGCTCAGTCAGTTAAGCATCTGACTTCGGCTCAGGTCTTGATCTCATGGTCCAGGAGTTCGAGCCCCATGTCAGGCTCTGTGCTGGCAGCTGGGAGCCTGGAGCCTGTTTAGGATTCTATGTTGCCTTCTCTCTCTGCCCCTCCCTGCTCTGCCTCCCTCTCTCTTTCTTCCACCACCCCCTCCCACTGTCTGTCTGTCTGTCTCTCTTTCTCAAAAATAAGTAAACATTAAAAAAAGAGAAAGGTTGTAAAAGTAAAATTTGTCATGTCACCTCAGCTACCATCTGAATTCCTCCAGATTAAGGATCCTCTATTTGTTATTCTGAACTTTCTGTGCCCACAAACCCCACTCTGGCACATAAAGTAGCCTTAAATGATAGTGCTCACCAATTGTCTTTTTTGATCTACTGATTGCTGTGTTTTCTACCCAAATATGACTGAGTAGAGTGTCAAGGTCAATTGGAACCACTTCCTCATAGACCAGAGTCTCTTCAGGGTTTGGGAGCTGGGTGTTATCCACTTAAATCTCTGGCCAGTGCCTGAAATATAGTTAAGTGCTTCCATGTACTAATGGATGGAATGTATATTGATGAAAGAAGAAGTGAATACCAGTTAAAATAACCATCAAGAGCTTATTTGAATAGGAGCAAAGATGAACAAAATAGACAATCAGAATGGTTCTCTCTCTGCTTTGAAGTTCTTGTTAGTGGCACAGTTTGTAAGTGGAGAAGATGTACATGGTTATCAGATTCTCCTAAGAACTATTAGCCAGCCACCAGTAGAGACCAAGATGGCAGGTAATCATGCCAACGGACCCAAGTATAGAATATTTGTATATATTCCTTAACTAAAAAACTTACCACTCAGGTAACCTGGCCCTATGAGAACCTGGTCAGGGACAAGTAAGGCCAGATGTGTCCTGAATCCTGAGTTTAAATGAGACCCCTACACAAGAGGCACACTGGTTAAATAAACAGGAAAAAGATCTGCCAGAATAAGTATAAAACCCTCATGATCTGATAGAGAACACAAACAGAAAGGATATTTTGTTGGACAATGATAAAACTTGGTTGTAGATGAGAGATGCTGGTTGGTGATATTCCTGTTGGATAGAGAGGCAATAAGTGTTTGAAAAGTCCTCCCCTGCAGCCATGTTAAAATTAGGGTGGTGACAGGGCCCTCAGATTAGAGGCATGCTCCCCAAGGGCCTCAAGCAAAGAACTGCAATCAGAGGAGACAGATGCTTAACATGCAGTGCTACAGCCAGGAAAGAGGCTAATGAGACTCCAGGCTGCTTGTCCAGAGGGCTAGCTATCACAGTGTCACCAGGCACGGAGGCTGCTGTCCCTCTTATAATCACTCTCCTGAAACTGCATGTGGGACATGGCATGTGATTCTCAGCAGCTTAGTAGTGGCATTGTCTACTTAGACTAGCCAGGCTGCAGCAGGAGAACAGGGTGCTGATTAACTGGCTCGAGGGAGAGTTCTTGGAAGGTGGCAGAGGGTCTGAGTGTGGAAGCCACAGCCACAGGAAGCACGGGGAAGAGACATATTTGCACATCTCTGCAGCATGAACTGGGCTACTGAACTTGGACTGAAGAGGGTGACGTAGCTGCTGGACTTCTGCCAGGCATATGTTATCTAAGCTTCATGAAGTGAGCCCGCCAAAGCTGAGAGCAAAATGTAGAAGGTATTTTCCCCTTCCTCCTGGAAAAGTAGATTTGATTGGCATTTGGCTTAAGAATATAAGAAAAAACAAACAAATGAATAAAGACCAACAACAATAACAACAACAACAACAAAAAAACCCCCACACGTACATAAGCCTATTTCTACCTGGCTGATGAAAGGAGTTCATGGTCTTGCAGGGATAAGATACAGCATCAATGAAAAAAACCCCACAGTCAATCAGGACAGAGAAAATGTGGGGCATCACTGCTGCCCTGGTACTACTCACTATGGAACAGAGACAAGTTTCTTAATTCTCTGGATTCTCAGTCCCATAATCTGTCTTGTGAGCAACATTCTCCCTTGTGGGGACAGTCAAATGAAATAATGGATGTTGAACTGATCTTTAAAAGTACAAATATTATACACAAATGAGGTATCTGTGATTAAAACATCCACATTCATCGTTTTGCTAGTCAATAAGTGTTCAAAAGAAGAGATTGATCAAGAACACTGGAGGGGAGGGGAGTCAATGATAATAACAGCTTTGTTCTCATAGGCACAGCTCAATTCTTGAAAGGATGAATTGAAAACTTCCATAATTATTAAAAATGAGACTAAAGCCCTAAACATTTGGAGAGGGCCCATTGATATACCCAGTGTTCACTTGCTATTTGGCAAACCTACTTAAGTAACCATCTGCACTGGTTAAAATCATTCTGTTTCAAAACTGCCAAGGTGTGTGGGTCAGTCTCATTTATGCATAGAAAGATCTACATGGCACTGCCATGTACAGTTGCATAAGCTGTGCATTAAACAACTAACAACTTTCCTGCATTGTTCACATAAACTTCAATGAAAAAATAGCAGAATTGTGTAGAGAATGTATAGATTCTAATTCTGAGAAGAATTTCTAGAAGAATTTTTTCAGAAGTATTTTACCTAAATTTAACCCAAAATTGTATTAAATCAGTTTCTTGAAGGTCATACCATTTTTGTTTTCTTCTACATGCAACAAATGTGAAAAGTAGTTTACCACAAATCCTTTTGCTTTGGAGGAGAACTACTTCAATCCTCCCATGGAATTACTTCTTTCTATGCTTGATTTTTAACATGAGGTTAGAAAAAGGGATTCTGATGTGTAGAAATTAAAGCAGGTGGCAAATAGGCAAGGCTTTACTCTGAGGGTGGACACCAAGGTCTCTTTTCCACAGAGTTGCCCTATAGTATAAAGAAAATCATTTTTAATTTTCAGGTTAAAAGAAATGATTTCAACAGAAGAAGCATTTTACTTTCCTTCAGTGGCCTGACTTTCACCACTACCACTAACTACTGATATTATTACGACACTGATATATTATGATGCCAAACTGAAGGCTGACAACACATGTTTTGGCATGATATAAATTATTCCTAGTGAACCAGTACTTCTCCAAATGCAAACTTAAGAAAAATGTATTTATTTTTGTTTCTTGTATATCTGTCTATATATCTACATCTACATCTACACCTACCAGTACATATTCCTAATTGAGCCTTTATTAGAAAGTGTTCCACAGGCTGGGATTTTCTTCCATCTCAATCCCACTCCACCTTAAGTGTCCTCTGCCTTCCATAATTTGGAAAGGGATGGCTGAATTTTATCTGATGATTGCCATCTAGGCTACCCAAGTCTCCCTTCTCTGCCCATTGCCAGTCATTTATTTGCGGGAGCAGTCCTGGTCGTTTTGTTCTTAGAGCTAGATTGGAGATTTGGAAAGCAACAACAATGGTGGTCTTTATTTTTCCTACCAAAAGGTACCCCAAAGAATACTATTCCCTGTATCATCGTTTGCAGGGGTTTTATATTTATGACACTTACAGAACTCACACTACCTCTAGATATTGTTATCTAAATATTAATTTATCTATCTAAATATTGTTAGCTAAATATTAATATATATATCCAAGATCTCTTTCTTGATCATATATATTAATATATTAGCTTATTCCCCAAGTATTTTATTTATTTTTTGTGTGTGTTTCCTATATTATTTAAGCATTATTAAATTATCCCTTTTCATTTGTATGTATTTGAAGTGTATTTTCTCCCTTTTCTCATCTCTCCTGTATTCCCCATCGCAGGTCACCCTGCCTGCTAATTTATAAAATCCTTTAGTGTCCATACAGGACTAAGTAATAGGCTATAGGAAAACAGGAAGGGTTAATTCACTTCCTCTGTGGCCTGTGGAGAACCGGAACTGCTAGAGGCCAAAGGGTCTCCAGCGCTCTGTTCACGTGCACTGCATTTCTGTCCTTCGATACAGACTATATTATGTCAAATGGGAAAATAACTAGCTGGAATTCATCTTTTGAGACTTTGATTGATTATTGGTAATAATAGCTTATAACAAGTTTACTTTCTATTAGATGCCATTTTGAACAGATTTGGACATTTTTTTCTGTGGCAGTAATAGCCTGGTGGAAGGGAAGGTCAAATAAACATAAGACATATGGAATCAGACGCTTAGTCATCAAATTTGGAGACAATATGGTAGGATATACGGAAATTTATTTTGCAAACAGTTTTTAGGAAACCAAAAATTCTGTCTAGAAAGTTCAATTTTCTACCTTTTTTCCTTTCTCATCTCATCTTCCTCTGAGATTATTTCTCTCAGTCTATTGGCTGTACCTCTGTGACAAGCCTTAGCTGAAGATACGAAGGCAGGAACTGATGAGCCACCTTCTTCATTGCTCGTCTTCAACATCAGTGCTGCTGTCATTCCTCAGTGGGGGCCAGTGAGACACATATGTGTCAGTTCTTTTGTTCAATGTGGATATTATAGATTTTTCTCCTTTGCTACCCAGCCTACTCATTAATTATGTCCCTGTCTTCACTGTGAGGATAAGCATACAAGGGGGAGGTATCAGCACAGATGTCTTACATTATTTGTCTGCTTTTAAAACAAGTAAGCTTGATAGAATTGTGTGCCAAAAGGGGTGGATTTTACAGTATATAAGTTATAGCTCATTTTTTAAAATAAAAGTAAGTATGTGTTTCTTTTCAATAAATGTTATTAGAGAATCTTCTGTTTGCTAAGATCTGGGTTCAATTGTAAAGGAATGAGTTACCAGCTTTGTTCTTCTTTGTTTTTACACTTTATACCTAGTAGCTAGGATTTTCTGAAAGCAATTGTTGATACAGTGACAGGAATAGTATTACTCTCCAGTACTCAGTGGTATGAACTTGAGACCATAATGTTTCAGGTTTACGTTAAATCTGCCCTCTCACAATAAGCCTTCCCTGACAAAACTTTCCAAACAATTCATTAAAGAGGAGGAAATGGTTTCTATTTGGGCAGCACTTCCTAGCTAGAAGAGTGAATTCTCACAAGTTACTGTGAAGTCATCATCTCTACTTTTCAGATGAGGAAAGTCAAGCTCAGAGAAGTTAAAGAATTTGTTCTACTATACACAGCTCTCTGGTTAGCCCAAACCCAGGGCTGCTGACTCCACTGTGCCACCATATCACATCACCTCCCAGGTGTCCTAACCCTAATCTGATTTAGTTGGAGGCACGTGAGGACAGAAATGCGTTTTTTTCCTTGCACAAGAGGACCTTTATTGTTGGAGGGACTCAGAATACTTATTTTCTTCCCACCTACAGTGTGTGTGATCTGAATATGAAATGATGGCAAGAATCCAAAGAAGAACAGCTTGATTATAAATCTGAGTATCTCTACACACTAGATACATTAATATAAATGTCTCCATATACTTTCTCCATTTCTCCTGCGTATACACCTAGCTCTTGTTCAGCTTCTTTACATCAAGTTTTCTCTTTAACATCCTTACTTCTGTTTCTTCCTCTATTAAGATCATCTTTTGGAAGTCTTCCAGTCTACTCAAACACTTCTATCCTTCTTAACAAAAATCTCTACTCTTCTGAAAAATTGTCTCTAATGAAATCAGCTGGCTGTATCCTGCCGTATCTTTGGCTTTCCATTTATCTTTATGTATTCATTGATTGCTGTTTATTTAATGCACAGATTTGTGATATCTTTAATGTTATGGTTATATATTTTCCTGCTCCATACACACAATTACAACTTACACTTAGGTACTTTTTGATACTTTGATTGATTTCTCTCACTTAGATTCCCTTTTTGTATTAATCTAGAAACTTTAAGCTAAATATTTCTTTTTAAACACAGTTTCTGCTGAACCTATAAAAAGCAAATATCTGTTTTCTAGTTTATAAAACTTGAGTCCCACTGGATGGGTCATAAGGGCCAGGCACTGAATGTGTACCAACATATCTAGAAATTCTACAAATATAAACTGAGCTCCAAGTTTGTGAAGATGCTGTGCTGGTACCTGCTGTTATGAAAGATTCAGTCCTGTCATAATACAAGATTTCACTTATAAACACATGGGTGAAACTTTGATCAACTGATATATAATCTTCGTTACAGAAACTTCCCCTTCCATGAAAAGTCTGTGTATATACAAAGACTAGCAAACGTGCTACTTAAATGACCTTATCAATTTCTATTTCTTTTCTTAAATTTACACTTTAAAGTAACTTAACGCGTGCTGGAGTAATGATGACATCAAAGGCAAAAACACATTATTTTTCTTTCTTTTTAAAAGCACAGGATGTCCTCTTCTCTCCTCCACCAACACTTGCATTCCAAGCAACACATTCTGATTGTCTTTCAATATGAATGCTCACATTCCCCAAGGAACAGTAGGAGCCTCGTACATTGAGAAAGGCATTGGTACCCTAAGGGACAGTTTTTGTCTCGGGAGAACTGACCTTTTGGAGAAAGCAAATTGAATTGTCTTTCTCATCCTTTCCTTTTGCTGTGACATCATTAAAATGCATGTTATATACCAACACTTGTTGTTTTGTATTCATTACCTTAAACTAAAATTAATCAGTTGTCACAACGACAACACATTTGTTAATGGTTCCTAGCCAAAAATCTGTATTGTTACAAGAAAAGCAGCTTTATGTATACACCCTTGAGAAAAACAACAGAGGAGAATTAACTGGTGGACACTGTACATTTTTTCCTCCTGCTCAGAAAATAGCCATCTTCATTCTCTTCTCTGGTTGTTGAACTAGTGCTTCTGTTTTGATGTTTGACATGAAATTTGGTGCTTTGACAGGAAGAAACACTTTTTGTCAAAGTCCAAGTAACACAAATTGGATCCTATGAAGTTTAATAAATACGCGAATTTAGCTAATAAGCAATTGTTAAGCTCCAGTTTGGAACCCAGACACTTACCATGAATTTGTTATTTAACATGTATTTATTGGGAACTGACAGAACTGGTGAAGATTTTTTTATGAAAGATTCAAAGCCGTTGCCTTTGAAAAACTCATATAGTCTTGTTGACAAAAGTTGAGTAAAGAGTTAACTCACATCACCATATTTTAAGTGCTCTAAATGAGATAAGCATACTTTAAAAGAAGAGGTTTGAAAGACAAGGAAAGAATGTCTCTAGGGAGCTACTGAGGCTGGATCTTGGATTGTCCTATGAAGTTTATCTAGTAGAAGTGGGAGCTAGCCTGGAGAAGATGATCTAAAATACCATGCTAGACAGAGAGAAAAGCAGACCCAAAGCCCAGAGGGTTGGGCTGAGGTGAAATGGCATTTTGGGGACAGTTCAAATCACTGGGGAGTTTTAGAAAAGAGCAGGACCTGATCTGATTTGCATTTTAGAATGCTCTCTGACATCAGTGAGAAAAATTTTCTGGAGTTGAGCAAGATCAAAGGAAGAGAGAGAGAGACACACACAATTAGTTTATCTATCTTTCCTTCCTCCCTCCCTTCCTTCCTCCCTTCCTCCCTCCCTCCATCCCTCCCTCCCTCCCTCTCTCTCTCTCTCTCTCTCTTTTTCCTTCCTTCCTTCCTTCTTTCTTTCTTTCGTGTTCCACATGAATGATGGTGATGTGGCGTCTGTGAAGGTAGTGAAGTTGAGGGTAGGAAGAAGTTGTTGAATTCAGCATATGTTAAGGAGGAAAAAGAATCAGCATGATTAGCTGGATCATCAGCATACACACACACACACACACACACACACACACACACACACACACACATATAAATGAAAGGCATTTAGGTACAAGAAACATATACCCTCCACTGCCCAGTACTTTATATTCTGTTTGAAAAAACACTAGGAAATTTAAGCCTTGATATTTTTAAGCAATTTAGGGTTGTAGAAGTAGCTGAACTTTGTAATCAGCTAATATCCTGCAATACCACTTATAAGTCATAGCTTAGCAGCTGTCACTTTCCATGATATGGCCACTAATATATGGCATATATGTGGTACTAAGAGATGATCTACAAATACTAGTAAATAGTAAAATTGCTGGCATTCTATTAGGAAAATAACACTAATTATATGTTAAGAGTTTAAGCAAAATGGTTAATTAATTTAAGACTTTTTTTCTAAGTCTCCAAGGAAGAAAGGAATCCTTCTATTATGCAATTAGTAAATTGAATAAATATATTTGTTTCAGAATATCTCTAGGCAATGGATTACTCACTTTCCTTATCAATAATTGATCTCTATTAGTCAATAAGTTCTTTCTTATGTCTCACCATGATGCATCCAATTCATTTAAGCACTTTTGCTTTTACCAGATCAGCTCAGACTTCTTTTCGGTCTACCAAATGTAGTTATATTCTTTAAAGGGAGTAGCTTATCAGTATGATCCCATGCATCATGTGTGTTGGAACTATGGTATTTTCCTGTTTTCCTAGCTCTGCTTGAAGAACATGCTAGCATATATTCTTAATATTGTATGTTTTCTAAATAAACATCAGGTAGTCACTGCTATAAACAGGGGAGGAAAACAAAACAATATATCTTTATTTTTTTGAAGTTTTCATTTCTGCTTCTAATTTAGAATTTCCTCTCAGAGATATAGATATGGATGTTTGTTCCTTGCAACACATTCCCCAAGTAAGAATGAGGCATTTCCAGTGAAGCTGCTAAATATCCTTGGTACACAGGAAGGTTTGCCCCATGTGCTAGACAGGAACCCGAGGCAAAAGAAGGACCGACGTACCTGTATCACACAACACTTAGATGACCATATTTAATTCATCACATAGCCAGCATATGTGTTGCCAAAGAAACCTGTAAGTTCATACACACACACACACACACACACACATATATATATATACATATACACATATACACACATATATATATTTTTTTATTTTTAGTGTCCCAAACTTTTCCTTCAGGGGAATCCTTTAGGTAGCCCACATCTTCCTGAACTTTTCTATCCTCTGATCAGCTGTTCCCTGGAAAGGATCTTGTCTAATTTAAGCCTGTATTTCGGACTGAGTACTATAACTCTCTGGGACATTCTATTTTAGGCCTTCTCCATATTTGTGGATTGGAAGGTGTTGTTCCCTGTAAAGGAATATAGGCATTAACAAGCAGAGAGTGTGGCTCACTGAGGGAGTAATAGGGGTCCTCCCCAGAGCCCTTTAAATGGTATCATATGACCACAGTCTATTCCGCCTCTGTATAAGCAACTGTACATCTGAATAATGACTCCTCCAGCTGTTAATGTTAGTAACCCACAGAGTCTGAATTTAGAACCCAATGCAAACTCTGAGGGTACATCCTTCAAGGTAGATAACATGAATGCAGCATCTGATGTTGGCCTCACATACTGGCTTTTGGCCCACCGATTGCTGGGAAACCTTTGGTGAGCTACTCTGAGCTTTGGTAACCTCTTCTATAGTGCGGGGAGTGTAGTCCCTATGTCATAGGGTTGCTCTAAGGATCAAATGAGTGTATGCATGAAGTTTCCTGCCTAGCACAGTGCCCAGTCTGTATGGCCTTCCTTATTAAATCATCCTTTCTACTTTATTTCCTCTAAGTCAAAATCTTTGAGTTTTAGATAAGTTTTCATTCTAGTTTCTGCCCAGGGTCTTAGTCTCTGAAGCATAGAAGAATGCTTGGTGGTATACGTGTATGTCCAGGGGGCAGGGGAGTATGTAAGAGAAAGTTGTCATGGGTGGCTGCAATTTATTATGAATTCAATATGCCACAGCCTTTCTAGTAACCTGTAACTTATGCAGCTGTGATCTATTGTCGAGATGCCCAAACTAAAGATATTCAGATACCTACAATTATGAAACAGCCAACATAAATGCTTACTAGTACATACACATCTGTGGCTATCCAAATTTTTGGTGGCTTCCAGGAATCCCCAAATTCATTTAGTCTACTTCTCTGTCTCTAAGAAGAGATTGCCTTGACCAGTCTCTACTCTAGACTGCATCTGGTAGGGAGATGGACTTCGATGTATCACATCTGTAAATCTGTCTATCTTGTCACACACATGTATTATATAAACACAGCTCTATAAATATCCTCTCAAAAAGATCTGGCCCCAAAACAAAATCTGAAGTATAGTAATAGCATTGGCTCAGAAACAAGATCAAAACGTTATCACAATGCCAAGCAACAGTTGAAGATTTTCCTCTTAGGCCAGAAGATTCCTTGAAACTGCTTAGGATAAAATAATATCAATAATAACTTCTTTTCCACATGCTATTACTATAAAGTTAAGTTATAATTTTATTAAGTTATATTATAACTATAAAGTTAACCATCACGAGGCATTCATTTCAACTCTATGCATACAGGGGTATATTTTTGTCCAGGATTCACAGATAAAAGGATGCACAGGTGAAAAAAAATGGTTGAAATAGCAAGTGCAAAGTACATGTGTATTGAAAGTGAAGACATAGCAACAAAGGCTCCTGCTCTTTCACTTCTCTAGCTCTGTGTTTCTTTTTACAAGACATTTCTGCATGCATGCGTGTGCAGAATGGCCACCTATTGACAGCCACCATCCTGTAAACATTTGCTTCCTTAAGTCCACCCACCTCGCTGGAATAAAATTATTTAAATTATTCAGCATCTAAAAGCACTAAAATGCACATGGGCCCAGTTGGCAGTTATTTTATGCCTATTAGGCCCTGCAGCCTACAATAAAGAAGGAGGGAGCTGGGCTTCTTCCAGCTACACAATGACACACTGTTAACACATCAAAAGCTATACAACAGAGGCAGTTGATGTTTATGGGCTCCTGTTTGCATGATGCCACTTTGGTAGCTCAGCTCTGAGGTTCCCTCTGAACGGAGAGGGAATGGAATGTGTGGAAATGTTGATAGCGAAATCCACCCTCCCCCCTCAGCAGAACTAAAGGGTATAATTTCCAAAATGGCCTCAATCTGAAATTTAGATAACATTTGACACTTCCCATCCCTCTGTGAGACCTTTGTCCGGAGAGAGAGGAAAATTCACAGAATTCCCTACTTTATTTCTCACATAAGACTCTGAATAATACTCAGCCTGAGTAGCTCATGTTTAATGCTTTTTTTATGGAAGCAAATTTGCATTTGTAATAACTAAGATATGGATCTGTTATGTAGTTTACTACTCTCCCTCACCAAAGGACAGATTTCCAAAGTCTCATTGAGAAATAAAGTTTAGAAGAAATGGGTGCAGGAGATGGGGCAATCCGGTTTTCTCTGCGTTTCTCCGTGGGTAAAGCCAAGAATACTTCTATGTCTTTAAAGCTTATGCCCCTAGTTACTGAGTATATTAAGGTCCAGCACGTTGCATACACATGAAGGATATGGTGGGTATTTACTACCATGTAGTCATTGATGCATTTCAGTTTATAGAGTCAGACTTACCTTTCATACAAGTAATATATTCATACAAATTGGACAAAGTAAGGAGAAGAGCCACAAAAATGATTGAGAGGATGAAGGTCCTAACCTACGAGGTGAGATGAAGAGAATGTAGTGTGTGTAGCTCCATGAAGCTGCTGCTCAGGCCTCAGGGCTGTAAACCCCCAAAGAGGAATTTGCAGGCTAGTAAAAGGGGCATTACTGAGAAGGAAATGAGCAGAGAGGAGTTGTCTGCATATCAGGGGAAAAAAGTTTGTTGGAGTAGAAGCTATTAGGCAGCAGAATTACCTCCCCAGGGAGACAGTAGAGTCTGTGACCCCATTATGGGAGCCATAAAAGCCTAGCGGGATGGTCCAGTTCCCCAATATGCTGTAGGGAGGGCCTCCTCCCAGTCCCTTGGAGACTCCAAAGGGGTGGAGGACAGTGTAACTCCTCCATTTCTTACCATTTATGGTTCCAGTCTGGCACTGAGATGAATACTCAAGGCAGGATGCCCTACTCTCCGGATCTGATGCCAAGGTTAGATTTTATAATGCTCTGATATATATTTACATATTATCATCAGACCCTTTTCTTAAACTTTTGATATGTTTAAATGAAGTAAAACCCCTAGGTTGCTTTGGAAACAGCATCATGTGACACACAAGTTAATCTGGAGGCATTTTCCCAAATATTTAAAAAAATGTGCATGAATGTCCTGTGGGGAGTCGGGTAGAAAATGAACCTGTTTGAACTGCAGTTCATCTCAAAGTTAACTGTTTTTATGCAGCCTATGTTCTGTGTGTGCATGCCAAGTCTATAGCCATGCTAATGGAATATTAATATATTCTTACTAGGCAGACAGATCGAGGTTTGAAAGGAAACAAAAAAAAAAATAAAAGAAGAGAAAAAGAAAAGAACAAATGAAAGAAATTGGAGCCAGTTAGATTGTGGGGTCGCAGCCACAACCCCCTGGGGGAAAGACAGGGGGAAAGAGAGACAGTGCTTTCTCTTTATCTTGCGAGCAATTACTGACAATTTGTTCTGGCCAGTAAAACTTCTGATATTATCATGGTTGCTGAGTAATTTATCATCAAAGTTTAATGTGAAAACAGGTGACTGTGTAATCACCAATCTAGGAACAGAAATAGAATCGTTATTATTTCTGCCTGAAGAGAGAGATTTTTTTTTCTGTCAATTGACTTAACGGCCAAAAGGCTGTTCATCATATCACCATGAATTATAAAACCTCTATTAAATATTCATAAAAGTTTTGAAATGAATGTGTGATAGAGATGAAAGTTGGGCTAATTTAAATACCTACCAGACCTGTCTTAATTACAGAGGTAAAATGAGATATAAAAATTATAGCAGCAAAGAAAAAAACTTGAAACAGTTCATTCCATACATTATAGAAAATGCCTTTGCAAGCCACTGTACACAAAGCCAGGAGCTCACTGGGCAGCATTGATTTCCATCTCCCTTAAAGCATTTCTGAAATGTAGTTGGTGATGTCTTTCTTCTACGGGAAAGAGAAGGGAAGCTTCTATGAAACTTTAGGCCAAATGATTTGTGCTGGCTCTTTCTAAAATGTAAATAAAAATGCCAACTGTAGAAGTACATCCATTGGCACCTGTTCAAGTTCTGAAAAAAAAAAAACTCATGTGAAGCTGAATAGAAGTCAGGATGTGACCAAAAGAATGCAATAACAATTTCCTCTAATTTTTCATACCATGATTGTGTAGATTTCATGGACTTGTGAAAATGATACATAATCTGTTTTGTTTTGTTTTGTTTTGTTTTAAGCTTGGGCTATTACAACCTCTTCTGCCATCTCAGAGGGACATTCTCCAGAGGTGGTAGAACAATCCTAGGAGAATCGGTCAGAAGCCAAGATATAGTCATGTTCCCAAATAATCTCAATCATAATTTGCTAAGCAAAGGCGCTTCCTGTTCCTCTCCAAATCAGGATAATAGGAATGCAATTAAAATTCTGATTTTCTATCTTCATGCAAATATCAAACCAGACATTAAGGGCTACAGTAGTTGGGAATTGATCATTAGTACCTAATTTATATTTATCTCTCAAGGTGATCCTGTGTTCTCAAATATTTTTAACTGAACACAGATGTTTTGATGGGCATAGAGAGGAAAAGAAAAAAAAGGATACTTGCAGAGGCATAGGTCTATGTTGTATCATGATGGACTCTCAGGCTAAACGTCAGGTACCAGCTGGTTTGACCTTGAACAAGGTGCTTCACCTTGCTGAGTCCCAGCATTGACATCTGTAAAATGAGGGGATTAACTTGGTGGTGGCTAAAGACCCATCCAACTCTAAAATTCTGTGAGTCTACAATTATAAATAGGATGATAAGGTGCTCTCTGGCTCTTAGGCTGCCACCCAGGAGAATGAATTCCAGTTTTAATTTCCTTTTTGGTGATAGGAAATCTGAAGACAGGCAAGGTTAAATGACCCACCCGGAGGCCCAAAGCAATCAGTGATGGAATCACAGCCTCAGATCACAGCCCTGGCTCCTAGCTTCCAGTTTTATCAGCTTATGGAGACTGAGTCTTTTCGGATGTTTGTTAACATCTTATTGGCTTATTCATATTGACATCCTGGAAGATACCATTGATTCAGGGGAGATGTTCCATTTTTTGAATACTTCATAAATAGATGCTGTTTGTACAATGAAATTTTAAGTTTCTTAGCAGGTGTGCGCAGACACACACACACAAACACACACACACACTGTTTTGCATCTGTTTAATTTTATTTAATTCCCCATTACCACAAATAATCTGGAAAAGTTTAAATTGAAAACAAAGGAACAATGTCAGTAAAATCCAAGGAGGACATTATTTTGGACTGTGAGGTATAGAGAAGCATTATATAAGAAACAAATGGTAAATTTACATATTTCTCTCTTCCTTTACCTTTCTGCCCTTCTTCCCTTCCTCACTTCTTTATTTTCACTTAATTTATTCAATTTCTTTTTTCTATTTTTGAAATGTCTTTTTCATTAGGTTGCCAATAGCCTTTCCAAGCATTGCTTAAGCACCTCTGATCTTTTTCTCCTAACCAAAGCACTCTATCTCTAGAAGCACCTCAGTATGCTAGGGGCTGGCATCCAATAGCAGAGATGCCAAAAGTCAACCCCTAATGGCAGTTAACTTTTAATGGCTTGCAAAGATAAATATACCATTACCCACATCAGTCTTGAGCCAGAGTCATATATTTTTGTTTTTTATGGAAGACAAGTAAGTCCAGCTTCAGATTGAGATATAATTCCTAAGTCATAGTGTTTTAATGAGAGGAAGAGGAAGGAAAAAGACCAAAGCATAGAAGCAGAGACAGGAGAAAGATGCCACCAAGACACACTTGGATGGGCTTTGTAATGACAATGACTGCCAAGTGTGCGCAGTGGGTGTAAGCTGTGGGCGTGGCACACCAGTTTTTCTCTAGTTTCATATTCAGTTGCTCTACATGTGCACTCATAATTATCAGAAATTTGACCCAGTTGTTTTTAATTTCAGAAGAATCTTCATCTTACACACATTCTCATACCAGATAAGATTCCAGGACCTCTGTGGCCAAAGGTTGCTTGATATATTATGGCCTTTGATTCAATGCTTAAATTACCTAGTGGATAAAAAAAAAAAAAAAAAAAGAAAAAAAAAACCTCCAAAACTTGGCAGCTTAAAACAACACTTCTTATTTCTTTTGACTTGTGGCTTGGCTGTACTCACTTGAGCAGCTCCCCAATCTCCATGATATTGTCATATCTACAGTTATCTGGGGGTTCAGCTGTGCTGAATCTTATATGATACTTCCCTACATGACACGTGACTGGCAAGCGGTGCTGGTTTTCTAGCCAAACAAACAATCAAAAACATGGTTCTCTTCCATACAGACTTTTCAGGTACCTTCAGCTTCTCACAGCATGGAAATGGGTTACCAAGAGCACTAAAGCCCAGAAGCTTCCGTTTCTTTTTAGTCTGAAGCCTTGAATGAGCATGTTACCACTTCTACCACATTCCATTGGTTAAAGCAGGTTGCAAAGTAACCCCAGGTTCAAGTGTGGGGACTAGACAGGAAGTGATGCACAGTTCATTACCACTGTGGGCTCCCTAACAGGGTGCCATCAGCCTCTGTATCCCAAGTACAGGATGGAATCTGGAGAACTCAACTCATTTAGCAACCCTCTTCCAGTCAAGATATACACTAGAATGCATGTCTCATTCTAACAGCACTCCAGAGCCAATGGGGCTCCACTCTCTATAAACATGTTATAATAACCAAAACAGCTGATAACTGGTGGCCCATTTCCATTATTTCTTTTTTTGTGGAGATGAAAAAGTCTGAATAATGTCCTTCCTAAAATAGTTCTTCCTGTCCTTGGAAACATAGGCTGGGTCTATATGTATAATTTGGCTTAGAAAACTATAGTTGAAGGGTACATTTAGCAACAGGTTACTAATTATTTTTAAAATAATGACTTTTTTTCCAAAACTCAACTTTTGGGAAAGCAATCTCTGATCATGTAAAGATTTGACTTGTTTAACTTCTTCTGAGTGTCTACTTAAGACTAGTCAGTAATGATTGTCAACTCTGAGTCAATTTTTTCTTTTACCCACAAATTTCTAAGACATGTATAAGCACCAAGACTGCCTTCTTTCTACAAAAAACAAGTGGGCCCTCTTACGGTCTACTTTGTAACAATGGCTGGGGCCATTGTATCACAGAAATGATGACACTTGGCTGAGGTCTCAGAACAAAAAAGTGTCCGAATTTACTGCCACTCATTTTTAACTACCTGCTTCATCCACTGAGGTCTTTTATCAGTATGCCTGAGGGTTGGGAGTCCAGTTTTAGCTCAGAATGCACCCACCAGAGCCAGGAAATGAGAGAGCTGATGTTGAGGAAACTTGATATGAATGGACACTATGCTATGTGCTTGGATATAATTACTTATTGAAACTGCAAACCACCATATACTTACACGGTATATAAGTTGAGCTGTCATGGTCATTGAACTTCAAGTCTCTGAACTACACATGATCTTTTTTAGATTATATTGTTCTAACATTGAGCCCAAATCACTCTTGCTATAATTTTCCCCTATTTTTAATTCTATCACTTAGGGAGATACTATTTCATTTTCTCACCTTCATGCTTCCAATCCCCTATCTATTTTTGCCTCATGATTTTGTCTTGTATTTCATAAAGAAACATGAAAAATTCCAGATGGGAACTTCTTTAGCTGTCAAAGGCCAAAGCTCCCACCCAGGCACAGTTCAGTAAGGCCAAAGTCACTGTCAAGGGTGACGGGTCCTCCCTTGAGCCCATGGTCCAATCTAAATATTGCCTTTCTTATCTGCTCCCTTTATAGTAAAACAATTCAATTTTTCTATGTCCATTGTACTAGATTCTTCATGTCTCAATCTGTCTTCAATCTATTCCATTCGGGCTCAATCTTCCACTGCATCCAAAGTCAGCTAGTCAATGTCAGTAACACACTCCACCATGACAAATCCAAGGACCACTTCCCTGTCCTTATTTAAAACTGTAACAGCCTTTTACTTAGTTTCCTATCTTTGTTCTTGGGACATTTTTTTATAATAATAGGGAAAGCTTTAGGGGTATTCTCCTGGACATTTTTCTATTCCACTGGTAACCACTGTTAGCACCCATTTATTGGTTACTCATTTATTGCCTGATCCCCAAATGCCAGAGTGCTCCAAATACCAATCCCAGGTCCACTTCTCTTTTAAAATATAATTATTATTTCTGGTAAAACATGAAGCTGTAAAAAAATTCAAATTGTACTATAAAACATAACTAAATGTAACATTTCCTATCCCATAGCTTCCCAACTCCCAACGCCACTCCCCTGATGGGCAGAATTACTTTAAACTTTTAACAGTTTCTACGGCAGTTACCTCCATCTTTAACTTCATCTTACAACTTTTAGACTTAACAATTTTATATGTTATATATTTACATTTCCTTCATGGAAGATAGTTATTTCATCTTCTTACTCAATTTCCCTCTTTACTTTCTATCATTCTCAAGAATGATACTTTAAAAAGTTACTTTATTTTTATCATTTAATTCATTGTAACTATTAAAATGTGCTGAACCAAGTAGTATAACAGTGTACCAATGGTACTTTCTGTACCATTGTTTTTTTCTGGTGCCACTCACCGACTCGTTGTTCTTTCATTGTCTTAGTGGTCTACATTTTTTTTCCTTAGTTGATTTCCCTCCAAACTTTCCAATGTGATGATTAAATAATAAATTATTAATATTTCCTCCTGTATAAGTTGCAGTTATACTTGCAGCCCTTCCCTTGTTGATGGTGTCTGCCCCGGTAGGAGATAGAGTAGCAGGGTTTCATGTTTCATGCAATTTTACTCCCACCTCTTCATGATATTGTAATATTCTTCACAATACCAGCTGCATTTTAGAGCCCATTAATGTGGGAAATCGGTCTTTTTGGGTGCTAGCGATGCTCCAGGGCCACTGGAATTCATCACCTTGAACCTCTTAGAAGACTGGAAAGAGGATGGACTATTTTTCTGCCACCACATGATATTTCCAGCTTTATTTTTTCTCAGTTGCAGAGAGACCACTCCTTTTCTCTCTGGCATGGCACCAAACACAGAGTCGAGAGTTTCCTGTTGCTGTCCTAACTTAGCACCCTAAACAAGAGACAAACACTGAAAAAGATGATTATGCTCACATATAACCAGAGTGGATTGTAATTCACTACAATAACTTGAAATTCACCAAACACACATGAGTATTTATAGAAAAATTATCTGTGCTAGCATGAGGATTAGAGAAGGGGAGATGGAGAATACTATGGAAAGACTAAAGAGAAGTCAGACAATCTCAGTCCCCAGTCCACTCCAATACTAATGAGGAGAAATGACAGACACACATGAAGCAGTAGGGAAAGTTACAATATCAAGTGCTGGATGAATGGTACTCTCCAAAGAGAGAGACGATGACAGAATCAGCTGAGTTGGGGTTATCAAGAAGTTGAGGGAAGCATAACTTGTAAGAGGAAGTATGACTGAGGCTGGGTCTTACAGACAGTGTGCACTTAAATGGATGGGATGCAGGAGAGGGAACATTCCATCCAGAAAAATCTGGAAACAGAGATTTAAGTCGGAAGTAGAGGCAGTATTTGATGAAGAGACGGAACCAATTTAACAGTGAAAGGGACAATGGGAAGTAAGGAATCATGCATCACATTCATCCCAACTAAATGACATTCCAGAGTTTGGATTTGGTTTATAGGTGCTAGCAAAGGCAACATAAGGTGACTTGGAATCAACTCACTAGCTGCTGACCATGAGGGGAAGAAATTGTACTGGCTTGTGTCCATCAAGGATCCATAAGAAGTGACTTGTCTTTTGTGGTCACCATGTCTATACCTCATTCTATACCCCTGACCCTTGATCTGGAGTCCATGGAACCATGGATGGAGGGAGTTAGGTGGAATGAGGATATTAGAAGACAAAAATGAATATAGAGCAAGCATGTCTGCTTTTCTGAAAGGATAGAGAAAGTCTTTATGTTGGAGGGAAGTGAATAGACAAAAATTTCACACTAGTGTTGGGGCATCTAAAAGAACACAATCTTTTATTTTTTTT